>NC_056444.1:85674532-85814532 GCF_018296145.1 Oncorhynchus tshawytscha
ATGTGATGGACATCCTCAACATGGTCTTCACTGGTCTCTTCACTGTGGAGATGCTGCTCAAACTGCTGGCTCTACGACTCAGGGTAAGTGCCTAACCCCTAACCCCTGACCCCTAACCCTGCTCAAGCTGCTGGCTCTACAACTCAGGGTAAGAGCCTAACCCCTAACCCTAACCTCTAACCTTGCTCAGGGTAATCGTCTCGTCTATTTTCCTACTATGTTCTTAGTCCTCCTCCCCTCCTCCCCTCCTCCCCTCCTCCTCCCCTCCTCCCCCACTCCTCCCCTCCTCTTCCCCTCCTCCTCCCCTCCTCCCCCTACTCCTCCCCTCCTCCCCTCCTCCTCCTCATTTTTTATTTATTGTAAAAAAAATAACAAACGATCTTTGTCTGTGTGCAGCATTATTTCATAGATGCCTGGAACTCTTTTGATGCTCTGATCGTGGTGGGGAGTGTCGTGGATATTGTGGTGACGGAGTTCAGCGTAAGTCCACTGATACACTGACAATTAAAGAAGAATATAAAATTACTGTTGTATTTGGACGCAAGTAACAAATAGAATTTGATTTGATTTGAGCTCATCAACACATTTGTATCTAAGATATTTCCTTCAAGTATAATTATATTCACGATACACCTGGGTTGAACGTTTTGGTCTGGAAACAGCTAACATTAAAGTTAGTTGCTACAGCCATTTTTGGACTTGAAGAATATAACTCGTGAGCTTAGCCTCTCAATATGGTTAAAACTATACTTTTGATATAATGGATGGTCAGTCCTAGCATCCATAGTTCTGTCTATGAATTTGAGAGTGGTTACATCCTTCAGCTTTGTAGTGGAATAATCCTCATTGTTTAAATTAAGGATTGCAGCTTTAACCAGATATCTATGTCACTACTGTATCTTACCTCTCTATCATGTTAATGTCTGTCTCTTTCCTCTGAATCTCTCTGTCTCTCTGTCTCTGTTTTCTCTGAATCTGTCTCTCTGTCCTCTGTCTGTCTCTCTCTCTCTCTCTCTCTCTCTCTCTCTGTCTCTCTCTCTCTCTCTCTCTCTCTGTCTCTTTCCTCTGTCTCTCTCCTCTCTCTCTCTCTCTCTCTCTCTCTCTGTCTCTCTCTCTCTCGCTCTCTCTCTCTCTGTCTCTCTCTCTCTCTCTCTCTCTCTCTCTTTCTCTGTCTCTCTCTGTCTCTCTCTCTCTGTCTCTCTCTCTCTCTCTCTCTCTCTGTCTCTCTCTCTCTGTCTCTCTCTCTCTCTCTCTCTCTCTCTCTCTCTCTGTCTCTCTGTCTCTCTGTCTCTCTCTCTGTCTCTCTCTCTGTCTCTCTCTCTCTCTCTCTGTCTCTCTGTCTCTCTGTCTCTCTCTCTCTCTCTCTCTCTCTCTGTCTCTCTCTCTCTCTCTCTCTCTCTGTCTCTCTCTCTGTCTCTCTCTCTGTCTCTCTGTCTCTCTCTCTGTCTCTCTCTCTCTCTCTCTCTCTCTCTCTCTCTCTCTCTCTCTCTCTCTCTCTCTCTCTCTCTCTCTCTGTCTCTCTCTCTGTCTCTCTCTCTGTCTCTCTCTCTGTCTCTCTCTGTCTCTCTCTCTGTCTCTCTGTCTCTCTCTCTCTCTCTCTCTGTCTCTCTGTCTCTCTCTCTCTCTCTCCATTCCAGAGCTCTGATGACAGTTCCAGAGTGTCCATCACGTTCTTCCGTCTGTTCCGAGTGATGCGATTGGTCAAACTGCTGAGCAAGGGGGAGGGAATTCGGACGCTGCTCTGGACCTTTGTCAAGTCCCTCCAGGTCAGAGGTCACTAGTGGGTCCGGGACCATGTGATCTGACCAGGAAAACTCTGGGCCCTACTTTCCATTCCATACAGAACAGAGTGTTGGTCTGGGATAATTCCATACAGGTCAGAGTGTTGGTCTTGGATAATTCCATTCAGGTCAGAGTGTTGGTCTGGGATAATTCCATTCAGATCAGAGTGTTGGTCTGGGATAATTCCATACAGATCAGAGTGTTGGTCTGGGATAATTCCATACAGATCAGAGTGTTGGTCTGGGATAATTCCATACAGGTCAGGGTGTTGGTCTGGGATAATTCCATTCCATACAGGTCAGAGTGTTGGTCTGGGATAATTCCATACAGGTCAGGGTGTTGGTCTGGGATAATTCCATTCAGATCAGAGTGTTGGTCTGGGATAATTCCATACAGGTCAGGGTGTTGGTCTGGGATAATTCCATACAGGTCAGGGTGTTGGTCTGGGATAATTCCATACAGGTCAGGGTGTTGGTCTGGGATAATTCCATTCAGGTCAGAGTGTTGGTCTGGGATAATTCCATACAGGTCAGGGTGTTGGTCTGGGATAATTCCATTCAGGTCAGAGTGTTGGTCTGGGATAATTCCATACAGGTCAGGGTGTTGGTCTGGGATAATGCCATTCAGGTCAGGGTGTTGGTCTGGGATAATTCCATTCAGGTCAGAGTGTTGGTCTGGGATAATTCCATACAGGTCAGGGTGTTGGTCTGGGATAATTCCATTCAGGTCAGGGTGTTGGTCTGGGATAATTCCATTCAGGTCAGAGTGTTGGTCTGGGATAATTCCATTCAGGTCAGGGTGTTGGTCTGGGATAATTCCATTCAGGTCAGAGTGTTGGTCTGGGATAATTCCATACAGGTCAGAGTGTTGGTCTGGGATAATTCCATTCAGGTCAGGGTGTTGGTCTGGGATAATTCCATTCAGATCAGAGTGTTGGTCTGGGATAATTCCATTCCATACAGAACAGAGTGTTGGTCTGGGATAATTCCATTCCATACAGAACAGAGTGTTGGTCTGGGATAATTCCATTCAGATCAGAGTGTTGGTCTGGGATAATTCCATTCCATACAGAACAGAGTGTTGGTCTGGGATAATTCCATACAGATCAGAGTGTTGGTCTGGGATAATTCCATTCCATACAGAACAGAGTGTTGGTCTGGGATAATTCCATACAGATCAGAGTGTTGGTCTGGGATAATTCCATTCCATACAGAACAGAGAGTGTTGGTCTGGGATAATTCCATTCAGGTCAGGGTGTTGGTCTGGGATAATTCCATTCAGATCAGAGTGTTGGTCTGGGATAATTCCATACAGATCAGAGTGTTGGACTGGGATAATTCCATTCCATACAGAACAGAGTGTTGGTCTGGGATAATTCCATTCCATACAGGACAGAGTGTTGGTCTGGGATAATTCCATACAGAACAGATTGTTGGTCTGGGATAATTCCATACAGATCAGATTGTTGGTCTGGGATAATTCCATACAGGTCAGGGTGTTGGTCTGGGATAATTCCATTCAGGTCAGGGTGTTGGTCTGGGATAATTCCATTCAGGTCAGGGTGTTGGTCTGGGATAATTCCATTCAGGTCAGGGTGTTGGTCTGGGATAATTCCATACAGGTCAGAGTGTTGGTCTGGGATAATTCCATTCCATACAGAACAGAGTGTTGGTCTGGGATAATTCCATACAGGTCAGAGTGTTGGTCTGGGATAATTCCATTCCATACAGGTCAGAGTGTTGGTCTGGGATAATTCCATTCCATTCAGGTCAGAGTGTTGGTCTGGGATAATTCCATTCCATTCAGGTCAGTGTGTTGGTCTGGGATAATTCCATACAGAACAGATTGTTGGTCTGGGATAATTCCATACAGGTCAGAGTGTTGGTCTGGGATAATTCCATTCCATTCAGGTCAGTGTGTTGGTCTGGGATAATTCCATACAGAACAGATTGTTGGTCTGGGATAATTCCATACAGGTCAGGGTGTTGGTCTGGGATAATTCCATACAGGTCAGGGTGTTGGTCTGGGATAATTCCATACAGAACAGATTGTTGGTCTGGGATAATTCCATACAGGTCAGAGTGTTGGTCTGGGATAATTCCATACAGGTCAGGGTGTTGGTCTGGGATAATTCCATACAGGTTAGTGTGTTGGTCTGGGATAATTCCATACAGATCAGATTGTTGGTCTGGGATAATTCCATACAGGTCAGGGTGTTGGTCTGGGATAATTTCATACAGGTCAGGGTGTTGGTCTGGGATAATTCCATTCCATACAGGTCAGAGTGTTGGTCTGGGATAATTCCATACAGGTCAGAGTGTTGGTCTGGGATAATTCCATACAGGTCAGAGTGTTGGTCTGGGATAATTCCATTCCATACAGAACAGATTGTTGGTCTGGGATAATTCCATTCCATACAGAACAGATTGTTGGTCTGGGATAATTCCATTCCATACAGGTCAGAGTGTTGGTCTGGGATAATTCCATTCCATACAGAACAGATTGTTGGTCTGGGATAATTCCATTCCATACAGAACAGAGTGTTGGTCTGGGATAATTCCATACAGGTCAGAGTGTTGGTCTGGGATAATTCCATACAGATCAGAGTGTTGGTCTGGGATAATTCCATACAGGTCAGGGTGTTGGTCTGGGATAATTCCATACAGGTCAGGGTGTTGGTCTGGGATAATTCCATTCAGATCAGAGTGTTGGTCTGGGATAATTCCATTCCATACAGGTCAGAGTGTTGGTCTGGGATAATTCCATACAGGTCAGAGTGTTGGTCTGGGATAATTCCATTCCATACAGGTCAGAGTGTTGGTCTGGGATAATTCCATTCCATACAGATCAGAGTGTTGGTCTGGGATAATTCCATACAGGTCAGAGTGTTGGTCTGGGATAATTCCATTCCATACAGGTCAGAGTGTTGGTCTGGGATAATTCCATACAGGTCAGAGTGTTGGTCTGGGATAATTCCATTCCATACAGGTCAGAGTGTTGGTCTGGGATAATTCCATACAGGTCAGGGTGTTGGTCTGGGATAATTCCATTCCATACAGGTCAGAGTGTTGGTCTGGGATAATTCCATACAGGTCAGAGTGTTGGTCTGGGATAATTCCATTCCATACAGGTCAGAGTGTTGGTCTGGGATAATTCCATTCCATACAGGTCAGAGTGGTGGTCTGGGATAATTCCATACAGGTCAGAGTGTTGGTCTGGGATAATTCCATACAGATCAGAGTGTTGGTCTGGGATAATTCCATACAGGTCAGAGTGTTGGTCTGGGATAATTCCATACAGATCAGAGTGTTGGTCTGGGATAATTCCATACAGATCAGAGTGTTGGTCTGGGATAATTCCATTCCATACAGAACAGAGTGTTGGTCTGGGATAATTCCATACAGATCAGAGTGTTGGTCTGGGATAATTCCATTCCATACAGAACAGAGTGTTGGTCTGGGATAATTCCATTCAGGTCAGAGTGTTGGTCTGGGATAATTCCATACAGATCAGAGTGTTGGTCTGGGATAATTCCATTCAGGTCAGAGTGTTGGACTGGGATAATTCCATTCCATACAGAACAGAGTGTTGGTCTGGGATAATTCCATTCCATACAGGTCAGAGTGTTGGTCTGGGATAATTCCATACAGAACAGATTGTTGGTCTGGGATAATTCCATACAGATCAGATTGTTGGTCTGGGATAATTCCATACAGGTCAGGGTGTTGGTCTGGGATAATTCCATTCAGGTCAGGGTGTTGGTCTGGGATAATTCCATTCAGGTCAGGGTGTTGGTCTGGGATAATTCCATTCAGGTCAGGGTGTTGGTCTGGGATAATTCCATACAGGTCAGAGTGTTGGTCTGGGATAATTCCATTCCATACAGGTCAGTGTGTTGGTCTGGGATAATTCCATTCCATACAGGTCAGAGTGTTGGTCTGGGATAATTCCATTCCATACAGGTCAGAGTGTTGGTCTGGGATAATTCCATTCCATACAGGTCAGAGTGTTGGTCTGGGATAATTCCATTCCATTCAGGTCAGTGTGTTGGTCTGGGATAATTCCATACAGAACAGATTGTTGGTCTGGGATAATTCCATACAGGTCAGGGTGTTGGTCTGGGATAATTCCATTCCATACAGGTCAGTGTGTTGGTCTGGGATAATTCCATACAGAACAGATTGTTGGTCTGGGATAATTCCATACAGGTCAGGGTGTTGGTCTGGGATAATTCCATACAGGTCAGGGTGTTGGTCTGGGATAATTCCATACAGAACAGATTGTTGGTCTGGGATAATTCCATACAGGTCAGAGTGTTGGTCTGGGATAATTCCATACAGGTCAGGGTGTTGGTCTGGGATAATTCCATACAGGTCAGTGTGTTGGTCTGGGATAATTCCATACAGATCAGATTGTTGGTCTGGGATAATTCCATACAGGTCAGGGTGTTGGTCTGGGATAATTTCATACAGGTCAGGGTGTTGGTCTGGGATAATTCCATTCCATACAGGTCAGAGTGTTGGTCTGGGATAATTCCATACAGGTCAGAGTGTTGGTCTGGGATAATTCCATACAGGTCAGAGTGTTGGTCTGGGATAATTCCATTCCATACAGAACAGATTGTTGGTCTGGGATAATTCCATTCCATACAGAACAGAGTGTTGGTCTGGGATAATTCCATTCCATACAGGTCAGAGTGTTGGTCTGGGATAATTCCATTCCATACAGAACAGATTGTTGGTCTGGGATAATTCCATTCCATACAGAACAGAGTGTTGGTCTGGGATAATTCCATACAGGTCATAGTGTTGGTCTGGGATAATTCCATACAGGTCAGGGTGTTGGTCTGGGATAATTCCATACAGGTCAGGGTGTTGGTCTGGGATAATTCCATACAGGTCAGGGTGTTGGTCTGGGATAATTCCATTCAGATCAGAGTGTTGGTCTGGGATAATTCCATTCCATACAGGTCAGAGTGTTGGTCTGGGATAATTCCATACAGGTCAGAGTGTTGGTCTGGGATAATTCCATTCCATACAGGTCAGAGTGTTGGTCTGGGATAATTCCATTCCATACAGATCAGAGTGTTGGTCTGGGATAATTCCATACAGGTCAGAGTGTTGGTCTGGGATAATTCCATTCCATACAGGTCAGAGTGGTGGTCTGGGATAATTCCATACAGGTCAGAGTGTTGGTCTGGGATAATTCCATTCCATACAGGTCAGAGTGTTGGTCTGGGATAATTCCATACAGGTCAGGGTGTTGGTCTGGGATAATTCCATTCCATACAGGTCAGAGTGTTGGTCTGGGATAATTCCATACAGGTCAGAGTGTTGGTCTGGGATAATTCCATTCCATACAGGTCAGAGTGTTGGTCTGGGATAATTCCATTCCATACAGGTCAGAGTGGTGGTCTGGGATAATTCCATACAGGTCAGAGTGTTGGTCTGGGATAATTCCATTCCATACAGATCAGAGTGTTGGTCTGGGATAATTCCATACAGGTCAGAGTGTTGGTCTGGGATAATTCCATACAGATCAGATTGTTGGTCTGGGATAATTCCATACAGGTCAGGGTGTTGGTCTGGGATAATTCCATTCCATACAGAACAGAGTGTTGGTCTGGGATAATTCCATTCCATACAGAACAGAGTGTTGGTCTGGGATAATTCCATACAGGTCAGAGTGTTGGTCTGGGATAATTCCATTCCATACAGATCAGAGTGTTGGTCTGGGATAATTCCATACAGGTCAGAGTGTTGGTCTGGGATAATTCCATACAGATCAGATTGTTGGTCTGGGATAATTCCATACAGGTCAGGGTGTTGGTCTGGGATAATTCCATTCCATACAGAACAGAGTGTTGGTCTGGGATAATTCCATTCCATACAGGTCAGAGTGTTGGTCTGGGATAATTCCATTCCATACAGGTCAGAGTGTTGGTCTGGGATAATTCCATTCCATACAGGTCAGAGTGGTGGTCTGGGATAATTCCATTCCATACAGGTCAGAGTGGTGGTCTGGGATAATTCCATACAGATCAGAGTGTTGGTCTGGGATAATTCCATTCCATACAGGTCAGAGTGTTGGTCTGGGATAATTCCATTCCATACAGGTCAGAGTGGTTGTCTGGGATAATTCCATTCCATACAGGTCAGAGTGGTGGTCTGGGATAATTCCATTCCATACAGGTCAGAGTGTTGGTCTGGGATAATTCCATACAGATCAGAGTGTTGGTCTGGGATAATTCCATACAGATCAGAGTGTTGGTCTGGGATAATTCCATACAGGTCAGAGTGTTGGTCTGGGATAATTCCATTCAGGTCAGGGTGTTGGTCTGGGATAATTCCATACAGATCAGAGTGTTGGTCTGGGATAATTCCATACAGATCAGAGTGTTGGTCTGGGATAATTCCATACAGATCAGAGTGTTGGTCTGGGATAATTCCATTCAGGTCAGAGTGTTGGACTGGGATAATTCCATTCCATACAGAACAGAGTGTTGGTCTGGGATAATTCCATACAGATCAGAGTGTTGGTCTGGGATAATTCCATTCAGGTCAGAGTGTTGGACTGGGATAATTCCATTCCATACAGAACAGAGTGTTGGTCTGGGATAATTCCATACAGATCAGAGTGTTGGTCTGGGATAATTCCATTCAGGTCAGAGTGTTGGACTGGGATAATTCCATTCCATACAGAACAGAGTGTTGGTCTGGGATAATTCCATACAGATCAGAGTGTTGGTCTGGGATAATTCCATACAGGTCAGAGTGTTGGTCTGGGATAATTCCATACAGGTCAGGGTGTTGGTCTGGGATAATTCCATACAGGTCAGAGTGTTGGTCTGGGATAATTCCATACAGGTCAGAGTGTTGGTCTGGGATAATTCCATACAGGTCAGAGTGTTGGACTGGGATAATTCCATACAGGTCAGAGTGTTGGTCTGGGATAATTCCATACAGGTCAGAGTGTTGGACTGGGATAATTCCATACAGGTCAGAGTGTTGGTCTGGGATAATTCCATTCCATACAGGTCAGAGTGTTGGACTGGGATAATTCCATTCCATACAGAACAGAGTGTTGGTCTGGGATAATTCCATTCCATACAGAACAGAGTGTTGGTCTGGGATAATTCCATTCCATACAGGTCAGAGTGTTGGTCTGGGATAATTCCATACAGAACAGAGTGTTGGTCTGGGATAATTCCATACAGGTCAGAGTGTTGGTCTGGGATAATTCCATTCCATACAGAACAGAGTGTTGGTCTGGGATAATTCCATTCCATTCAGGTCAGGGTGTTGGTCTGGGATAATTCCATTCCATTCAGGTCAGGGTGTTGGTCTGGGATAATTCCATACAGAACAGAGTGTTGGTCTGGGATAATTCCATTCCATACGGAACAGAGTGTTGGTCTGGGATAATTCCATTCCATACGGAACAGAGTGTTGGTCTGGGATAATTCCATTCCATACGGAACAGAGTGTTGGTCTGGGATAATTCCATACAGGTCAGAGTGTTGGTCTGGGATAATTCCATTTCATTCAGGTCAGAGTGTTGGTCTGGGATAATTCCATTCAGGTCAGAGTGTTGGTCTGGGATAATTCCATACAGATCAGAGTGTTGGTCTGGGATAATTCCATTCCATACGGAACATAGTGTTGGTCTGGGATAATTCCATACAGAACAGAGTGTTGGTCTGGGATAATTCCATTCCATACGGAACAGAGTGTTGGTCTGGGATAATTCCATTCCATACGGAACAGAGTGTTGGTCTGGGATAATTCCATTCCATACAGAACAGAGTGTTGGTCTGGGATAATTCCATACAGGTCAGAGTGTTGGTCTGGGATAATTCCATTTCATTCAGGTCAGAGTGTTGGTCTGGGATAATTCCATTCAGGTCAGAGTGTTGGTCTGGGATAATTCCATACAGATCAGAGTGTTGGTCTGGGATAATTCCATTCAGGTCAGAGTGTTGGACTGGGATAATTCCATACAGGTCAGAGTGTTGGTCTGGGATAATTCCATTTCATTCAGGTCAGAGTGTTGGTCTGGGATAATTCCATTCAGGTCAGAGTGTTGGTCTGGGATAATTCCATTCAGGTCAGAGTGTTGGTCTGGGATAATTCCATTCAGGTCAGAGTGTTGGTCTGGGATAATTCCATTCAGGTCAGAGTGTTGGTCTGGGATAATTCCATACAGGTCAGAGTGTTGGTCTGGGATAATTCCATTTCATTCAGGTCAGAGTGTTGGTCTGGGATAATTCCATTCAGGTCAGAGTGTTGGTCTGGGATAATTCCATACAGGTCAGAGTGTTGGTCTGGGATAATTCCATTCAGGTCAGAGTGTTGGTCTGGGATAATTCCATACAGATCAGAGTGTTGGTCTGGGATAATTCCATTCAGGTCAGAGTGTTGGACTGGGATAATTCCATACAGGTCAGAGTGTTGGTCTGGGATAATTCCATTCAGGTCAGGGTGTTGGTCTGGGATAATTCCATTCCATACAGAACAGAGTGTTGGTCTGGGATAATTCCATTCCATACAGGTCAGGTGTTGGTCTGGGATAATTCCATTCCATACAGGTCAGAGTGTTGGTCTGGGATAATTCCATTCCATACAGGTCAGAGTGTTGGTCTGGGATAATTCCATACAGATCAGATTGTTGGTCTGGGATAATTCCATACAGGTCAGAGTGTTGGTCTGGGATAATTCCATTCCATACAGAACAGAGTGTTGGTCTGGGATAATTCCATTCCATTCAGGTCAGGTGTTGGTCTGGGATAATTCCATACAGATCAGAGTGTTGGTCTGGGATAATTCCATACAGATCAGAGTGTTGGTCTGGGATAATTCCATTCAGGTCAGAGTGTTGGTCTGGGATAATTCCATTCCATACAGAACAGAGTGTTGGTCTGGGATAATTCCATACAGATCAGAGTGTTGGTCTGGGATAATTCCATTCAGGTCAGAGTGTTGGTCTGGGATAATTCCATTCCATACAGAACAGAGTGGTGGCCTGGGATAATTCCATTCAGGTCAGGGTGTTGGTCTGGGATAATTCCATACAGGTCAGGGTGTTGGTCTGGGATAATTCCATTCCATACAGAACAGAGTGTTGGTCTGGGATAATTCCATACAGATCAGAGTGTTGGTCTGGGATAATTCCATACAGGTCAGGGTGTTGGTCTGGGATAATTCCATACAGGTCAGGGTGTTGGTCTGGGATAATTCCATACAGGTCAGAGTGTTGGTCTGGGATAATTCCATACAGGTCAGAGTGTTGGTCTGGGATAATTCCATACAGGTCAGAGTGTTGGACTGGGATAATTCCATACAGGTCAGAGTGTTGGTCTGGGATAATTCCATACAGGTCCTGGGATAATTCCATACAGGTCAGAGTGTTGGTCTGGGATAATTCCATTCCATACAGGTCAGAGTGTTGGTCTGGGATAATTCCATTCCATACAGAACAGAGTGTTGGTCTGGGATAATTCCATTCCATACAGAACAGAGTGTTGGTCTGGGATAATTCCATTCCATACAGGTCAGAGTGTTGGTCTGGGATAATTCCATACAGAACAGAGTGTTGGTCTGGGATAATTCCATACAGGTCAGAGTGTTGGTCTGGGATAATTCCATTCCATACAGAACAGAGTGTTGGTCTGGGATAATTCCATTCTATTCAGGTCAGGTGTTGGTCTGGGATAATTCCATTCCATTCAGGTCAGGGTGTTGGTCTGGGATAATTCCATACAGAACAGAGTGTTGGTCTGGGATAATTCCATTCCATACGGAACAGAGTGTTGGTCTGGGATAATTCCATTCCATACGGAACAGAGTGTTGGTCTGGGATAATTCCATTCCATACGGAACAGAGTGTTGGTCTGGGATAATTCCATACAGGTCAGAGTGTTGGTCTGGGATAATTCCATTTCATTCAGGTCAGAGTGTTGGTCTGGGATAATTCCATTCAGGTCAGAGTGTTGGTCTGGGATAATTCCATACAGATCAGAGTGTTGGTCTGGGATAATTCCATTCCATACGGAACAGAGTGTTGGTCTGGGATAATTCCATACAGAACAGAGTGTTGGTCTGGGATAATTCCATTACACGGAACAGAGTGTTGGTCTGGGATAATTCCATTCCATACGGAACAGAGTGTTGGTCTGGGATAATTCCATTCCATACGGAACAGAGTGTTGGTCTGGGATAATTCCATACAGGTCAGAGTGTTGGTCTGGGATAATTCCATTTCATTCAGGTCAGAGTGTTGGTCTGGGATAATTCCATTCAGGTCAGAGTGTTGGTCTGGGATAATTCCATACAGATCAGAGTGTTGGTCTGGGATAATTCCATTCAGGTCAGAGTGTTGGTCTGGGATAATTCCATACAGGTCAGAGTGTTGGTCTGGGATAATTCCATTTCATTCAGGTCAGAGTGTTGGTCTGGGATAATTCCATTCAGGTCAGAGTGTTGGTCTGGGATAATTCCATTCAGGTCAGAGTGTTGGTCTGGGATAATTCCATTCAGGTCAGAGTGTTGGTCTGGGATAATTCCATTCAGGTCAGAGTGTTGGTCTGGGATAATTCCATACAGGTCAGAGTGTTGGTCTGGGATAATTCCATTTCATTCAGGTCAGAGTGTTGGTCTGGGATAATTCCATTCAGGTCAGAGTGTTGGTCTGGGATAATTCCATACAGGTCAGAGTGTTGGTCTGGGATAATTCCATTCAGGTCAGAGTGTTGGTCTGGGATAATTCCATACAGATCAGAGTGTTGGTCTGGGATAATTCCATTCAGGTCAGAGTGTTGGACTGGGATAATTCCATACAGGTCAGAGTGTTGGTCTGGGATAATTCCATTCAGGTCAGGGTGTTGGTCTGGGATAATTCCATTCCATACAGAACAGAGTGTTGGTCTGGGATAATTCCATTCCATACAGGTCAGGGTGTTGGTCTGGGATAATTCCATTCCATACAGGTCAGAGTGTTGGTCTGGGATAATTCCATTCCATACAGGTCAGAGTGTTGGTCTGGGATAATTCCATACAGATCAGATTGTTGGTCTGGGATAATTCCATACAGGTCAGAGTGTTGGTCTGGGATAATTCCATTCCATACAGAACAGAGTGTTGGTCTGGGATAATTCCATTCCATTCAGGTCAGGGTGTTGGTCTGGGATAATTCCATTCCATTCAGGTCAGGGTGTTGGTCTGGGATAATTCCATACAGAACAGAGTGTTGGTCTGGGATAATTCCATTCCATACGGAACAGAGTGTTGGTCTGGGATAATTCCATTCCATACGGAACAGAGTGTTGGTCTGGGATAATTCCATACAGGTCAGAGTGTTGGTCTGGGATAATTCCATTTCATTCAGGTCAGAGTGTTGGTCTGGGATAATTCCATACAGGTCAGAGTGTTGGTCTGGGATAATTCCATACAGATCAGAGTGTTGGTCTGGGATAATTCCATTCAGGTCAGAGTGTTGGACTGGGATAATTCCATACAGGTCAGAGTGTTGGTCTGGGATAATTCCATTCAGGTCAGGGTGTTGGTCTGGGATAATTCCATTCCATACAGAACAGAGTGTTGGTCTGGGATAATTCCATTCCATACAGGTCAGGGTGTTGGTCTGGGATAATTCCATTCCATACAGGTCAGAGTGTTGGTCTGGGATAATTCCATTCCATACAGGTCAGGTGTTGGTCTGGGATAATTCCATTCCATACAGAACAGAGTGTTGGTCTGGGATAATTCCATACAGGTCAGGGTGTTGGTCTGGGATAATTCCATTCAGGTCAGAGTGTTGGACTGGGATAATTCCATACAGGTCAGGGTGTTGGTCTGGGATAATTCCATTCAGGTCAGGGTGTTGGTCTGGGATAATTCCATTCAGGTCAGAGTGTTGGACTGGGATAATTCCATACAGAACAGAGTGTTGGTCTGGGAGAATTCCATTCCATACAGATCAGAGTGTTGGTCTGGGATAATTCCATACAGGTCAGAGTGTTGGTCTGGGATAATTCCATTCAGGTCAGAGTGTTGGACTGGGATAATTCCATACAGATCAGAGTGTTGGTCTGGGATAATTCCATTCAGGTCAGAGTGTTGGTCTGGGATAATTCCATTCAGGTCAGGGTGTTGGTCTGGGATAATTCCATTCCATACAGAACAGAGTGTTGGTCTGGGTTAATTCCATACAGATCAGAGTGTTGGACTGGGATAATTCCATACAGGTCAGAGTGTTGGTCTGGGATAATTCCATACAGATCAGAGTGTTGGTCTGGGATAATTCCATACAGATCAGAGTGTTGGACTGGGATAATTCCATACAGATCAGAGTGTTGGTCTGGGATAATTCCATACAGATCAGAGTGTTGGACTGGGATAATTCCATACAGATCAGAGTGTTGGTCTGGGATAATTCCATACAGATCAGAGTGTTGGACTGGGATAATTCCATACAGATCAGAGTGTTGGTCTGGGATAATTCCATACAGATCAGAGTGTTGGTCTGGGATAATTCCATTCAGGTCAGAGTGTTGGTCTGGGATAATTCCATTCAGGTCAGGGTGTTGGTCTGGGATAATTCCATTCCATACAGGTCAGAGTGTTGGTCTGGGATAATTCCATACAGATCAGAGTGTTGGACTGGGATAATTCCATACAGGTCAGAGTGTTGGTCTGGGTTAATTCCATACAGATCAGAGTGTTGGACTGGGATAATTCCATACAGGTCAGAGTGTTGGTCTGGGATAATTCCATTCAGGTCAGGGTGTTGGTCTGGGATAATTCCATTCCATACAGAACAGAGTGTTGGTCTGGGATAATTCCATTCCATACAGGTCAGGGTGTTGGTCTGGGATAATTCCATACAGGTCAGGGTGTTGGTCTGGGATAATTCCATTCAGGTCAGGGTGTTGGTCTGGGATAATTCCATTCAGGTCAGAGTGTTGGACTGGGATAATTCCATACAGAACAGAGTGTTGGTCTGGGAGAATTCCATTCCATACAGATCAGAGTGTTGGTCTGGGATAATTCCATACAGGTCAGAGTGTTGGTCTGGGATAATTCCATTCAGGTCAGAGTGTTGGACTGGGATAATTCCATACAGATCAGAGTGTTGGTCTGGGATAATTCCATTCAGGTCAGAGTGTTGGTCTGGGATAATTCCATTCAGGTCAGGGTGTTGGTCTGGGATAATTCCATTCCATACAGAACAGAGTGTTGGTCTGGGTTAATTCCATACAGATCAGAGTGTTGGACTGGGATAATTCCATACAGATCAGAGTGTTGGTCTGGGATAATTCCATACAGATCAGAGTGTTGGTCTGGGATAATTCCATACAGATCAGAGTGTTGGACTGGGATAATTCCATACAGATCAGAGTGTTGGTCTGGGATAATTCCATACAGATCAGAGTGTTGGACTGGGATAATTCCATACAGATCAGAGTGTTGGTCTGGGATAATTCCATACAGATCAGAGTGTTGGACTGGGATAATTCCATACAGATCAGAGTGTTGGTCTGGGATAATTCCATACAGATCAGAGTGTTGGTCTGGGATAATTCCATTCAGGTCAGAGTGTTGGTCTGGGATAATTCCATTCAGGTCAGGGTGTTGGTCTGGGATAATTCCATTCCATACAGGTCAGAGTGTTGGTCTGGGTTAATTCCATACAGATCAGAGTGTTGGACTGGGATAATTCCATACAGGTCAGAGTGTTGGTCTGGGATAATTCCATACAGATCAGAGTGTTGGACTGGGATAATTCCATACAGGTCAGAGTGTTGGTCTGGGATAATTCCATTCAGGTCAGGGTGTTGGTCTGGGATAATTCCATTCCATACAGAACAGAGTGTTGGTCTGGGATAATTCCATTCCATACAGGTCAGGGTGTTGGTCTGGGATAATTCCATTCCATACAGGTCAGGGTGTTGGTCTGGGATAATTCCATTCCATACAGAACAGAGTGTTGGTCTGGGATAATTCCATTCCATACAGAACAGAGTGTTGGTCTGGGATAATTCCATTCCATACAGGTCAGAGTGTTGGTCTGGGATAATTCCATACAGATCAGATTGTTGGTCTGGGATAATTCCATACAGGTCAGAGTGTTGGTCTGGGATAATTCCATTCCATACAGAACAGAGTGTTGGTCTGGGATAATTCCATTCCATTCAGGTCAGAGTGTTGGTCTGGGATAATTCCATTCCATTCAGGTCAGGGTGTTGGTCTGGGATAATTCCATACAGATCAGATTGTTGGTCTGGGATAATTCCATACAGAACAGAGTGTTGGTCTGGGATAATTCCATACAGGTCAGAGTGTTGGTCTGGGATAATTCCATTTCATTCAGGTCAGAGTGTTGGTCTGGGATAATTCCATTCCATACGGAACAGAGTGTTGGTCTGGGATAATTCCATACAGGTCAGAGTGTTGGTCTGGGATAATTCCATTTCATTCAGGTCAGAGTGTTGGTCTGGGATAATTCCATACAGGTCAGAGTGTTGGTCTGGGATAATTCCATTCCATACAGAACAGAGTGTTGGTCTGGGATAATTCCATTCCATACAGGTCAGAGTGTTGGTCTGGGATAATTCCATTCCATACAGGTCAGAGTGTTGGTCTGGGATAATTCCATTCCATACAGGTCAGAGTGTTGGTCTGGGATAATTCCATACAGGTCAGAGTGTTGGTCTGGGATAATTCCATTCCATACAGGTCAGGGTGTTGGTCTGGGATAATTCCATTCCATACAGGTCAGAGTGGTGGTCTGGGATAATTCCATTCCATACAGGTCAGGGTGTTGGTCTGGGATAATTCCATTCCATACAGGTCAGAGTGTTGGTCTGGGATAATTCCATTCCATACAGGTCAGAGTGTTGGTCTGGGATAATTCCATTCAGGTCAGAGTGTTGGTCTGGGATAATTCCATACAGAACAGAGTGTTGGTCTGGGATAATTCCATACAGGTCAGAGTGTTGGTCTGGGATAATTCCATACAGGTCAGAGTGTTGGTCTGGGATAATTCCATTCAGGTCAGGGTGTTGGTCTGGGATAATTCCATTCAGGTCAGGGTGTTGGTCTGGGATAATTCCATTCAGGTCAGAGTGTTGGTCTGGGAGAATTCCATTCCATACAGATCAGAGTGTTGGTCTGGGATAATTCCATTCCATACAGGTCAGAGTGTTGGTCTGGGATAATTCCATTCAGGTCAGAGTGTTGGTCTGGGATAATTCCATACAGGTCAGAGTGTTGGTCTGGGATAATTCCATACAGGTCAGAGTGTTGGTCTGGGATAATTCCATTCAGGTCAGAGTGTTGGTCTGGGATAATTCCATACAGGTCAGAGTGTTGGTCTGGGATAATTCCATTCAGGTCAGAGTGTTGGTCTGGGATAATTCCATACAGGTCAGAGTGTTGGTCTGGGATAATTCCATACAGGTCAGAGTGTTGGTCTGGGATAATTCCATACAGGTCAGAGTGTTGGTCTGGGATAATTCCATTCAGGTCAGGGTGTTGGTCTGGGATAATTCCATTCCATATAGAACAGAGTGTTGGTCTGGGATAATTCCATTCCATACAGGTCAGGGTGTTGGTCTGGGATAATTCCATTCAGGTCAGAGTGTTGGTCTGGGATAATTCCATACAGGTCAGAGTGTTGGTCTGGGATAATTCCATACAGATCAGAGTGTTGGTCTGGGATAATTCCATTCCATACAGGTCAGAGTGTTGGTCTGGGATAATTCCATACAGATCAGAGTGTTGGTCTGGGATAATTCCATTCAGGTCAGAGTGTTGGACTGGGATAATTCCATACAGGTCAGAGTGTTGGTCTGGGATAATTCCATTCAGGTCAGAGTGTTGGTCTGGGATAATTCCATTCCATACAGGTCAGAGTGTTGGTCTGGGATAATTCCATTCCATACAGGTCAGAGTGTTGGTCTGGGATAATTCCATTCCATACAGGTCAGAGTGTTGGTCTGGGATAATTCCATACAGATCAGATTGTTGGTCTGGGATAATTCCATACAGGTCAGAGTGTTGGTCTGGGATAATTCCATTCCATACAGAACAGAGTGTTGGTCTGGGATAATTCCATTCCATTCAGGTCAGGTGTTGGTCTGGGATAATTCCATTCCATTCAGGTCAGGGTGTTGGTCTGGGATAATTCCATACAGAACAGAGTGTTGGTCTGGGATAATTCCATTCCATACAGGTCAGAGTGTTGGTCTGGGATAATTCCATTCCATACAGAACAGAGTGTTGGTCTGGGATAATTCCATACAGGTCAGAGTGTTGGTCTGGGATAATTCCATTTCATTCAGGTCAGAGTGTTGGTCTGGGATAATTCCATTCAGGTCAGAGTGTTGGTCTGGGATAATTCCATTCAGGTCAGGGTGTTGGTCTGGGATAATTCCATTCAGGTCAGAGTGTTGGTCTGGGATAATTCCATACAGATCAGAGTGTTGGTCTGGGATAATTCCATTCAGGTCAGAGTGTTGGACTGGGATAATTCCATTCCATACAGAACAGAGTGTTGGTCTGGGATAATTCCATTCCATACAGGTCAGAGTGTTGGTCTGGGATAATTCCATTCCATACAGGTCAGAGTGTTGGTCTGGGATAATTCCATTCCATACAGGTCAGGTGTTGGTCTGGGATAATTCCATTCCATACAGAACAGAGTGTTGGTCTGGGATAATTCCATACAGGTCAGAGTGTTGGTCTGGGATAATTCCATTCAGGTCAGAGTGTTGGACTGGGATAATTCCATACAGGTCAGGTGTTGGTCTGGGATAATTCCATTCAGGTCAGGTGTTGGTCTGGGATAATTCCATTCAGGTCAGAGTGTTGGTCTGGGATAATTCCATACAGAACAGAGTGTTGGTCTGGGAGAATTCCATTCCATACAGATCAGAGTGTTGGTCTGGGATAATTCCATACAGGTCAGAGTGTTGGTCTGGGATAATTCCATTCAGGTCAGAGTGTTGGACTGGGATAATTCCATACAGATCAGAGTGTTGGTCTGGGATAATTCCATTCAGGTCAGAGTGTTGGTCTGGGATAATTCCATTCAGGTCAGGTGTTGGTCTGGGATAATTCCATTCCATACAGGTCAGAGTGTTGGTCTGGGATAATTCCATACAGGTCAGAGTGTTGGTCTGGGATAATTCCATACAGATCAGAGTGTTGGTCTGGGATAATTCCATACAGATCAGAGTGTTGGTCTGGGATAATTCCATACAGATCAGAGTGTTGGTCTGGGATAATTCCATACAGATCAGAGTGTTGGTCTGGGATAATTCCATACAGGTCAGAGTGTTGGTCTGGGATAATTCCATACAGATCAGAGTGTTGGTCTGGGATAATTCCATACAGGTCAGAGTGTTGGACTGGGATAATTCCATACAGATCAGAGTGTTGGTCTGGGATAATTCCATACAGATCAGAGTGTTGGTCTTGGATAATTCCATTCAGGTCAGAGTGTTGGTCTGGGATAATTCCATTCAGGTCAGGTGTTGGTCTGGGATAATTCCATTCCATACAGGTCAGAGTGTTGGTCTGGGATAATTCCATACAGATCAGAGTGTTGGACTGGGATAATTCCATACAGATCAGAGTGTTGGTCTGGGTTAATTCCATACAGATCAGAGTGTTGGACTGGGATAATTCCATACAGGTCAGAGTGTTGGTCTGGGATAATTCCATTCAGGTCAGGGTGTTGGTCTGGGATAATTCCATTCCATACAGAACAGAGTGTTGGTCTGGGATAATTCCATTCCATACAGGTCAGGGTGTTGGTCTGGGATAATTCCATTCCATACAGGTCAGGGTGTTGGTCTGGGATAATTCCATTCCATACAGAACAGAGTGTTGGTCTGGGATAATTCCATTCCATACAGAACAGAGTGTTGGTCTGGGATAATTCCATTCCATACAGGTCAGAGTGTTGGTCTGGGATAATTCCATACAGATCAGATTGTTGGTCTGGGATAATTCCATACAGGTCAGAGTGTTGGTCTGGGATAATTCCATTCCATACAGAACAGAGTGTTGGTCTGGGATAATTCCATTCCATTCAGGTCAGGGTGTTGGTCTGGGATAATTCCATTCCATTCAGGTCAGGGTGTTGGTCTGGGATAATTCCATACAGATCAGATTGTTGGTCTGGGATAATTCCATACAGAACAGAGTGTTGGTCTGGGATAATTCCATACAGGTCAGAGTGTTGGTCTGGGATAATTCCATTTCATTCAGGTCAGAGTGTTGGTCTGGGATAATTCCATTCCATACAGATCAGAGTGTTGGTCTGGGATAATTCCATTCAGGTCAGAGTGTTGGACTGGGATAATTCCATTTCATTCAGGTCAGAGTGTTGGTCTGGGATAATTCCATACAGGTCAGAGTGTTGGTCTGGGATAATTCCATTCCATACAGAACAGAGTGTTGGTCTGGGATAATTCCATTCCATACAGAACAGAGTGTTGGTCTGGGATAATTCCATTCCATACAGGTCAGGGTGTTGGTCTGGGATAATTCCATTCCATACAGGTCAGAGTGGTGGTCTGGGATAATTCCATTCCATACAGGTCAGGGTGTTGGTCTGGGATAATTCCATTCCATACAGGTCAGAGTGTTGGTCTGGGATAATTCCATTCCATACAGGTCAGAGTGTTGGTCTGGGATAATTCCATTCCATACAGGTCAGGGTGTTGGTCTGGGATAATTCCATTCCATACAGGTCAGAGTGTTGGTCTGGGATAATTCCATTCCATACAGGTCAGAGTGTTGGTCTGGGATAATTCCATTCAGGTCAGGGTGTTGGTCTGGGATAATTCCATACAGAACAGAGTGTTGGTCTGGGATAATTCCATACAGGTCAGGTGTTGGTCTGGGATAATTCCATACAGGTCAGAGTGTTGGACTGGGATAATTCCATACAGGTCAGGGTGTTGGTCTGGGATAATTCCATTCAGGTCAGGGTGTTGGTCTGGGATAATTCCATTCAGGTCAGAGTGTTGGTCTGGGAGAATTCCATTCCATACAGATCAGAGTGTTGGTCTGGGATAATTCCATACAGGTCAGAGTGTTGGTCTGGGATAATTCCATTCAGGTCAGGGTGTTGGTCTGGGATAATTCCATTCAGGTCAGAGTGTTGGTCTGGGATAATTCCATACAGGTCAGAGTGTTGGTCTGGGATAATTCCATTCAGGTCAGAGTGTTGGTCTGGGATAATTCCATACAGGTCAGAGTGTTGGTCTGGGATAATTCCATTCAGGTCAGAGTGTTGGTCTGGGATAATTCCATACAGGTCAGAGTGTTGGTCTGGGATAATTCCATACAGGTCAGAGTGTTGGACTGGGATAATTCCATACAGGTCAGAGTGTTGGTCTGGGATAATTCCATTCAGGTCAGGGTGTTGGTCTGGGATAATTCCATTCCATATAGAACAGAGTGTTGGTCTGGGATAATTCCATTCCATACAGGTCAGGGTGTTGGTCTGGGATAATTCCATTCAGGTCAGAGTGTTGGTCTGGGATAATTCCATACAGATCAGAGTGTTGGTCTGGGATAATTCCATACAGATCAGAGTGTTGGTCTGGGATAATTCCATACAGGTCAGGGTGTTGGTCTGGGATAATTCCATTCCATACAGGTCAGAGTGTTGGTCTGGGATAATTCCATTCAGATCAGAGTGTTGGTCTGGGATAATTCCATACAGGTCAGGGTGTTGGTCTGGGATAATTCCATTCAGGTCAGGGTGTTGGTCTGGGATAATTCCATACAGATCAGAGTGTTGGTCTGGGATAATTCCATTCAGGTCAGAGTGTTGGTCTGGGATAATTCCATACAGGTCAGAGTGTTGGTCTGGGATAATTCCATACAGGTCAGAGTGTTGGACTGGGATAATTCCATACAGGTCAGAGTGTTGGTCTGGGATAATTCCATTCAGGTCAGGGTGTTGGTCTGGGATAATTCCATTCCATATAGAACAGAGTGTTGGTCTGGGATAATTCCATTCCATACAGGTCAGGGTGTTGGTCTGGGATAATTCCATTCCATACAGGTCTGAGTGTTGGTCTGGGATAATTCCATTCCATACAGGTCAGGGTGTTGGTCTGGGATAATTCCATTCCATACAGAACAGAGTGTTGGTCTGGGATAATTCCATTCCATACAGGTCAGGGTGTTGGTCTGGGATAATTCCATTCCATACAGGTCAGGGTGTTGGTCTGGGATAATTCCATTCCATACAGGTCAGGGTGTTGGTCTGGGATAATTCTATTCCATACAGGTCAGAGTGTTGGTCTGGGATAATTCCATTCGATACAGGTCAGAGTGGTGGTCTGGGATAATTCCATTCCATACAGGTCAGAGTGGTGGTCTGGGATAATTCCATTCAGATCAGAGTGTTGGTCTGGGATAATTCCATTCCATACAGGTCAGAGTGTTGGTCTGGGATAATTCCATTCCATACAGGTCAGAGTGGTGGTCTGGGATAATTCCATTCCATACAGGTCAGGGTGTTGGTCTGGGATAATTCCATTCCATACAGGTCAGAGTGTTGGTCTGGGATAATTCCATTCCATACAGGTCAGAGTGGTGGCCTGGGATAATTCCATTCAGGTCAGGGTGTTGGTCTGGGATAATTCCATACAGATCAGAGTGTTGGTCTGGGATAATTCCATACAGATCAGAGTGTTGGTCTGGGATAATTCCATACAGATCAGAGTGTTGGTCTGGGATAATTCCATACAGGTCAGAGTGTTGGTCTGGGATAATTCCATACAGATCAGAGTGTTGGTCTGGGATAATTCCATTCAGGTCAGGGTGTTGGTCTGGGATAATTCCATTCCATACAGAACAGAGTGTTGGTCTGGGATAATTCCATTCCATACAGGTCAGGGTGTTGGTCTGGGATAATTCCATTCCATACAGGTCTGAGTGTTGGTCTGGGATAATTCCATTCCATACAGGTCAGGGTGTTGGTCTGGGATAATTCCATTCCATACAGAACAGAGTGTTGGTCTGGGATAATTCCATTCCATACAGGTCAGGGTGTTGGTCTGGGATAATTCCATTCCATACAGGTCAGGGTGTTGGTCTGGGATAATTCCATTCCATACAGGTCAGGTGTTGGTCTGGGATAATTCTATTCCATACAGGTCAGAGTGTTGGTCTGGGATAATTCCATTCGATACAGGTCAGAGTGGTGGTCTGGGATAATTCCATTCCATACAGGTCAGAGTGGTGGTCTGGGATAATTCCATTCAGATCAGAGTGTTGGTCTGGGATAATTCCATTCCATACAGGTCAGAGTGTTGGTCTGGGATAATTCCATTCCATACAGGTCAGGGTGTTGGTCTGGGATAATTCCATTCCATACAGGTCAGGGTGTTGGTCTGGGATAATTCCATTCCATACAGGTCAGAGTGTTGGTCTGGGATAATTCCATTCCATACAGGTCAGAGTGGTGGTCTGGGATAATTCCATACAGATCAGAGTGTTGGTCTGGGATAATTCCATACAGATCAGAGTGTTGGTCTGGGATAATTCCATACAGATCAGAGTGTTGGTCTGGGATAATTCCATACAGATCAGAGTGTTGGTCTGGGATAATTCCATTCAGGTCAGAGTGTTGGTCTGGGATAATTCCATACAGATCAGAGTGTTGGTCTGGGATAATTCCATACAGATCAGAGTGTTGGTCTGGGATAATTCCATACAGAACAGAGTGTTGGTCTGGGATAATTCCATACAGGTCAGAGTGTTGGTCTGGGATAATTCCATTCAGGTCAGAGTGTTGGTCTGGGATAATTCCATACAGGTCAGAGTGTTGGTCTGGGATAATTCCATACAGGTCAGAGTGTTGGTCTGGGATAATTCCATTCCATTCCATTCAGGTCAGGGTGTTGGTCTGGGATAATTCCATTCCATACAGAACAGAGTGTTGGTCTGGGATAATTCCATTCCATACAGGTCAGGGTGTTGGTCTGGGATAATTCCATTCCATACAGGTCTGAGTGTTGGTCTGGGATAATTCCATTCCATACAGGTCAGGGTGTTGGTCTGGGATAATTCCATTCCATACAGAACAGAGTGTTGGTCTGGGATAATTCCATTCCATACAGGTCAGGGTGTTGGTCTGGGATAATTCCATTCCATACAGGTCAGGGTGTTGGTCTGGGATAATTCCATTCCATACAGGTCAGGGTGTTGGTCTGGGATAATTCTATTCCATACAGGTCAGAGTGTTGGTCTGGGATAATTCCATTCCATACAGGTCAGAGTGGTGGTCTGGGATAATTCCATTCCATACAGGTCAGAGTGGTGGTCTGGGATAATTCCATTCAGATCAGAGTGTTGGTCTGGGATAATTCCATTCCATACAGGTCAGAGTGTTGGTCTGGGATAATTCCATTCCATACAGGTCAGAGTGGTGGTCAGGGATAATTCCATTCAGATCAGAGTGTTGGTCTGGGATAATTCCATTCCATACAGGTCAGAGTGTTGGTCTGGGATAATTCCATACAGATCAGAGTATTGGTCTGGGATAATTCCATACAGATCAGAGTGTTGGTCTGGGATAATTCCATTCCATACAGGTCAGAGTGTTGGTCTGGGATAATTCCATACAGATCAGAGTGTTGGTCTGGGATAATTCCATTCAGGTCAGAGTGTTGGTCTGGGATAATTCCATTCCATACAGAACAGAGTGTTGGTCTGGGATAATTCCATACAGATCAGAGTGTTGGTCTGGGATAATTCCATACAGATCAGAGTGTTGGACTGGGATAATTCCATACAGGTCAGAGTGTTGGTCTGGGATAATTCCATACAGGTCAGAGTGTTGGACTGGGATAATTCTATTCCATACAGATCAGAGTGTTGGTCTGGGATAATTCCATTCCATACAGGTCAGAGTGGTGGTCTGGGATAATTCCATACAGGTCAGAGTGTTGGTCTGGGATAATTCCATTCCATACAGAACAGAGTGTTGGTCTGGGATAATTCCATTCCATTCAGGTCAGAGTGTTGGTCTGGGATAATTCCATTCCATACAGGTCAGAGTATTGGTCTGGGATAATTCCATTCCATACAGGTCAGAGTGTTGGTCTGGGATAATTCCATACAGATCAGATTGTTGGTCTGGGATAATTCCATACAGGTCAGAGTGTTGGTCTGGGATAATTCCATTCCATACAGAACAGAGTGTTGGTCTGGGATAATTCCATTCCATACAGAACAGAGTGTTGGTCTGGGATAATTCCATACAGAACAGAGTGTTGGTCTGGGATAATTCCATTCCATACGGAACAGAGTGTTGGTCTGGGATAATTCCATTCCATACGGAACAGAGTGTTGGTCTGGGATAATTCCATTTCATTCAGGTCAGAGTGTTGGTCTGGGATAATTCCATACAGATCAGAGTGTTGGTCTGGGATAATTCCATTCAGGTCAGAGTGTTGGACTGGGATAATTCCATACAGGTCAGAGTGTTGGTCTGGGATAATTCCATTCAGGTCAGGGTGTTGGTCTGGGATAATTCCATTCCATACAGAACAGAGTGTTGGTCTGGGATAATTCCATTCCATACAGGTCAGGGTGTTGGTCTGGGATAATTCCATTCCATACAGGTCAGAGTGTTGGTCTGGGATAATTCCATTCCATACAGGTCAGGGTGTTGGTCTGGGATAATTCCATTCCATACAGAACAGAGTGTTGGTCTGGGATAATTCCATACAGGTCAGGGTGTTGGTCTGGGATAGTTCCATACAGGTCAGAGTGTTGGACTGGGATAATTCCATACAGGTCATGGTGTTGGTCTGGGATAATTCCATTCAGGTCAGGGTGTTGGTCTGGGATAATTCCATTCAGGTCAGAGTGTTGGTCTGGGAGAATTCCATTCCATACAGATCAGAGTGTTGGTCTGGGATAATTCCATTCAGGTCAGAGTGTTGGTCTGGGAGAATTCCATTCCATACAGAACAGAGTGTTGGTCTGGGATAATTCCATACAGGTCAGAGTGTTGGTCTGGGATAATTCCATTCAGGTCAGAGTGTTGGTCTGGGATAATTCCATACAGGTCAGAGTGTTGGACTGGGATAATTCCATACAGGTCAGAGTGTTGGTCTGGGATAATTCCATTCAGGTCAGGGTGTTGGTCTGGGATAATTCCATACAGGTCAGGTGTTGGTCTGGGATAATTCCATTCCATACAGAACAGAGTGTTGGTCTGGGATAATTCCATTCCATACAGGTCAGGTGTTGGTCTGGGATAATTCCATACAGGTCAGAGTGTTGGACTGGGATAATTCCATACAGGTCAGAGTGTTGGTCTGGGATAATTCCATTCAGGTCAGGGTGTTGGACTGGGATAATTCCATACAGGTCAGGGTGTTGGTCTGGGATAATTCCATTCCATACAGAACAGAGTGTTGGTCTGGGATAATTCCATTCCATACAGAACAGAGTGTTGGTCTGGGATAATTCCATTCCATACAGGTCAGGGTGTTCTGGGATAATTCCATTCCATACAGGTCAGAGTGTTGGTCTGGGATAATTCCATTCCATACAGAACAGAGTGTTGGTCTGGGATAATTCCATTCCATACAGGTCAGGGTGTTGGTCTGGGATAATTCCATTCCATACAGAACAGAGTGTTGGTCTGGGATAATTCCATTCCATACAGGTCAGGGTGTTGGTCTGGGATAATTCCATTCCATACAGGTCAGAGTGTTGGTCTGGGATAATTCCATTCCATACAGGTCAGGGTGTTGGTCTGGGATAATTCCATTCCATACAGAACAGAGTGTTGGTCTGGGATAATTCCATTCCATACAGGTCAGGGTGTTGGTCTGGGATAATTCCATTCCATACAGGTCAGAGTGTTGGTCTGGGATAATTCCATTCCATACAGATCAGAGTGTTGGTCTGGGATAATTCCATTCCATACAGGTCAGAGTGGTGGTCTGGGATAATTCCATTCAGATCAGAGTGTTGGTCTGGGATAATTCCATTCCATACAGGTCAGAGTGTTGGTCTGGGATAATTCCATTCCATACAGGTCAGGGTGTTGGTCTGGGATAATTCCATTCCATACAGGTCAGGGTGTTGGTCTGGGATAATTCCATTCCATACAGGTCAGAGTGTTGGTCTGGGATAATTCCATTCCATACAGGTCAGAGTGTTGGTCTGGGATAATTCCATTCCATACAGGTCAGTGTGTTGGTCTGGGATAATTCCATTCCATACAGGTCAGAGTGTTGGTCTGGGATAATTCCATTCCATACAGGTCAGAGTGTTGGTCTGGGATAATTCCATTCCATACAGGTCAGAGTGTTGGTCTGGGATAATTCCATTCCATACAGGTCAGAGTGTTGGTCTGGGATAATTCCATTCCATACAGGTCAGAGTGGTGGTCTGGGATAATTCCATTCAGATCAGAGTGTTGGTCTGGGATAATTCCATTCCATACAGGTCAGAGTGTTGGTCTGGGATAATTCCATACAGAGGTCAGAGTGTTGGTCTGGGATAATTCCATACAGATCAGAGTGTTGGTCTGGGATAATTCCATACAGGTCAGAGTGTTGGTCTGGGATAATTCCATTCCATACAGATCAGAGTGTTGGTCTGGGATAATTCCATACAGATCAGAGTGTTGGTCTGGGATAATTCCATACAGATCAGAGTGTTGGTCTGGGATAATTCCATACAGGTCAGAGTGTTGGTCTGGGATAATTCCATACAGGTCAGAGTGTTGGACTGGGATAATTCCATTCCATACAGAACAGAGTGTTGGACTGGGATAATTCCATACAGAACAGAGTGTTGGACTGGGATAATTCCATACAGAACAGAGTGTTGGACTGGGATAATTCCATTCCATACAGAACAGAGTGTTGGTCTGGGATAATTCCATACAGAACAGAGTGTTGGACTGGGATAATTCCATACAGAACAGAGTGTTGGACTGGGATAATTCCATTCCATACAGAACAGAGTGTTGGACTGGGATAATTCCATACAGAACAGAGTGTTGGACTGGGATAATTCCATACAGAACAGAGTGTTGGACTGGGATAATTCCATACAGGTCAGAGTGTTGGACTGGGATAATTCCATTCCATACAGAACAGAGTGTTGGACTGGGATAATTCCATACAGAACAGAGTGTTGGACTGGGATAATTCCATACAGAACAGAGTGTTGGACTGGGATAATTCCATTCCATACAGAACAGAGTGTTGGTCTGGGATAATTCCATACAGAACAGAGTGTTGGACTGGGATAATTCCATACAGAACAGAGTGTTGGACTGGGATAATTCCATTCCATACAGAACAGAGTGTTGGACTGGGATAATTCCATACAGGTCAGAGTGTTGGTCTGGGATAATTCCATTCAGGTCAGGGTGTTGGTCTGGGATAATTCCATTCCATACAGAACAGAGTGTTGGTCTGGGATAATTCCATTCCATACAGGTCAGGGTGTTGGTCTGGGATAATTCCATTCCATACAGGTCAGGGTGTTGGTCTGGGATAATTCCATTCCATACAGAACAGAGTGTTGGTCTGGGATAATTCCATTCCATACAGGTCAGAGTGTTGGTCTGGGATAATTCCATACAGATCAGAGTGTTGGTCTGGGATAATTCCATACAGGTCAGAGTGTTGGTCTGGGATAATTCCATTCCATACAGAACAGAGTGTTGGTCTGGGATAATTCCATTCCATACAGAACAGAGTGTTGGTCTGGGATAATTCCATTCCATTCAGGTCAGGGTGTTGGTCTGGGATAATTCCATTCCATTCAGGTCAGGGTGTTGGTCTGGGATAATTCCATACAGAACAGAGTGTTGGTCTGGGATAATTCCATTCCATACGGAACAGAGTGTTGGTCTGGGATAATTCCATACAGGTCAGAGTGTTGGTCTGGGATAATTCCATTCAGGTCAGAGTGTTGGTCTGGGATAATTCCATACAGGTCAGTGTGTTGGTCTGGGATAATTCCATTCAGGTCAGAGTGTTGGTCTGGGATAATTCCATTCAGGTCAGAGTGTTGGTCTGGGATAATTCCATACAGGTCAGGGTGTTGGTCTGGGATAATTCCATACAGGTCAGGGTGTTGGTCTGGGATAATTCCATACAGGTCAGAGTGTTGGTCTGGGATAATTCCATACAGGTCAGGGTGTTGGCCTGGGATAATTCCATTCCATACAGGTCAGGGTGTTGGTCTGGGATAATTCCATTCCATACAGGTCAGGGTGTTGGTCTGGGATAATTCCATTCCATACAGAACAGAGTGTTGGTCTGGGATAATTCCATTCCATACAGGTCAGAGTGTTGGTCTGGGATAATTCCATACAGATCAGAGTGTTGGTCTGGGATAATTCCATACAGATCAGGGTGTTGGTCTGGGATAATTCCATACAGATCAGAGTGTTGGTCTGGGATAATTCCATACAGATCAGGTGTTGGTCTGGGATAATTCCATACAGATCAGAGTGTTGGTCTGGGATAATTCCATACAGATCAGGGTGTTGGTCTGGGATAATTCCATACAGATCAGAGTGTTGGTCTGGGATAATTCCATACAGATCAGAGTGTTGGTCTGGGATAATTCCATACAGATCAGAGTGTTGGTCTGGGATAATTCCATACAGATCAGAGTGTTGGTCTGGGATAATTCCATACAGATCAGAGTGTTGGTCTGGGATAATTCCATACAGATCAGGGTGTTGGTCTGGGATAATTCCATACAGATCAGAGTGTTGGTCTGGGATAATTCCATACAGATCAGGGTGTTGGTCTGGGATAATTCCATACAGATCAGAGTGTTGGTCTGGGATAATTCCATACAGATCAGAGTGTTGGTCTGGGATAATTCCATACAGATCAGAGTGTTGGTCTGGGATAATTCCATACAGGTCAGGGTGTTGGTCTGGGATAATTCCATACAGGTCAGAGTGTTGGTCTGGGATAATTCCATACAGATCAGAGTGTTGGTCTGGGATAATTCCATACAGGTCAGAGTGTTGGTCTGGGATAATTCCATACAGAACAGAGTGTTGGTCTGGGATAATTCCATTCCATTCAGGTCAGGGTGTTGGTCTGGGATAATTCCATTCCATACGGGTCAGAGTGTTGGTCTGGGATAATTCCATACAGGTCAGAGTGTTGGTCTGGGATAATTCCATACAGGTCAGGGTGTTGGTCTGGGATAATTCCATACAGGTCAGAGTGTTGGTCTTGGATAATTCCATACAGATCAGAGTGTTGGTCTTGGATAATTCCATACAGATCAGAGTGTTGGTCTTGGATAATTCCATACAGATCAGAGTGTTGGTCTGGGATAATTCCATACAGATCAGAGTGTTGGTCTGGGATAATTCCATACAGGTCAGAGTGTTGGTCTGGGATAATTCCATACAGGTCAGAGTGTTGGTCTGGGATAATTCCATACAGATCAGAGTGTTGGTCTGGGATAATTCCATACAGATCAGAGTGTTGGACTGGGATAATTCCATACAGGTCAGAGTGTTGGTCTGGGATAATTCCATTCAGGTCAGAGTGTTGGTCTGGGATAATTCCATACAGGTCAGAGTGTTGGTCTTGGATAATTCCATACAGGTCAGAGTGTTGGTCTGGGATAATTCCATTCAGGTCAGAGTGTTGGTCTGGGATAATTCCATTCAGGTCAGAGTGTTGGTCTGGGATAATTCCATACAGGTCAGAGTGTTGGTCTGGGATAATTCCATTCAGGTCAGAGTGTTGGTCTGGGATAATTCCATTCAGGTCAGAGTGTTGGTCTGGGATAATTCCATTCAGGTCAGAGTGTTGGTCTGGGATAATTCCATTCAGGTCAGAGTGTTGGTCTGGGATAATTCCATTCAGGTCAGAGTGTTGGTCTGGGATAATTCCATTCAGGTCAGAGTGTTGGTCTGGGATAATTCCATTCAGGTCAGAGTGTTGGTCTGGGATAATTCCATACAGGTCAGAGTGTTGGTCTGGGATAATTCCATTCAGGTCAGAGTGTTGGTTTGGGATAATTCCATTCAGGTCAGAGTGTTGGTCTGGGATAATTCCATTCAGGTCAGAGTGTTGGTCTGGGATAATTCCATTCAGGTCAGAGTGTTGGTCTGGGATAATTCCATACAGGTCAGAGTGTTGGTCTGGGATAATTCCATACAGGTCAGAGTGTTGGTCTGGGATAATTCCATACAGGTCAGAGTGTTGGTCTGGGATAATTCCATACAGGTCAGAGTGTTGGTCTGGGATAATTCCATACAGGTCAGAGTGTTGGTCTGGGATAATTCCATACAGGTCAGAGTGTTGGTCTGGGATAATTCCATACAGGTCAGAGTGTTGGTCTGGGATAATTCCATACAGGTCAGAGTGTTGGTCTGGGATAATTCCATACAGGTCAGAGTGTTGGTCTGGGATAATTCCATACAGGTCAGAGTGTTGGTCTGGGATAATTCCATACAGGTCAGAGTGTTGGTCTGGGATAATTCCATACAGGTCAGAGTGTTGGTCTGGGATAATTCCATACAGGTCAGAGTGTTGGTCTGGGATAATTCCATACAGGTCAGAGTGTTGGTCTGGGATAATTCCATACAGGTCAGAGTGTTGGTCTGGGATAATTCCATACAGGTCAGAGTGTTGGTCTGGGATAATTCCATACAGGTCAGAGTGTTGGTCTGGGATAATTCCATACAGGTCAGAGTGTTGGTCTGGGATAATTCCATACAGGTCAGAGTGTTGGTCTGGGATAATTCCATACAGGTCAGAGTGTTGGTCTGGGATAATTCCATACAGGTCAGAGTGTTGGTCTGGGATAATTCCATACAGGTCAGAGTGTTGGTCTGGGATAATTCCATACAGGTCAGAGTGTTGGTCTGGGATAATTCCATACAGGTCAGAGTGTTGGTCTGGGATAATTCCATACAGGTCAGAGTGTTGGTCTGGGATTGGTCTGGGATAATTCCATACAGGTCAGAGTGTTGGTCTGGGATAATTCCATACAGGTCAGAGTGTTGGTCTGGGATAATTCCATACAGGTCAGAGTGTTGGTCTGGGATAATTCCATACAGGTCAGAGTGTTGGTCTGGGATAATTCCATACAGGTCAGAGTGTTGGTCTGGGATAATTCCATACAGGTCAGAGTGTTGGTCTGGGATAATTCCATACAGGTCAGAGTGTTGGTCTGGGATAATTCCATACAGGTCAGAGTGTTGGTCTGGGATAATTCCATACAGGTCAGAGTGTTGGTCTGGGATAATTCCATACAGGTCAGAGTGTTGGTCTGGGATATTCCATACAGGTACAGGTCAGAGTGTTGGTCTGGGATAATTCCATACAGGTCAGAGTGTTGGTCTGGGATAATTCCATACAGGTCAGAGTGTTGGTCTGGGATAATTCCATACAGGTCAGAGTGTTGGTCTGGGATAATTCCATACAGGTCAGAGTGTTGGTCTGGGATAATTCCATACAGGTCAGAGTGTTGGTCTGGGATAAGTGTTGGTCCATTCCATACAGGTCAGAGTGTTGGTCTGGGATAATTCCATACAGGTCAGAGTGTTGGTCTGGGATAATTCCATACACAGGTCAGAGTGTTGGTCTGGGATAATTCCATACAGGTCAGAGTGTTGGTCTGGGATAATTCCATACAGGTCAGAGTGTTGGTCTGGGATAATTCCATACAGGTCAGAGTGTTGGTCTGGGATAATTCCATACAGGTCAGAGTGTTGGTCTGGGATAATTCCATACAGGTCAGAGTGTTGGTCTGGGATAATTCCATACAGGTCAGAGTGTTGGTCTGGGATAATTCCATACAGGTCAGAGTGTTGGTCTGGGATAATTCCATACAGGTCAGAGTGTTGGTCTGGGATAATTCCATACAGGTCAGAGTGTTGGTCTGGGATAATTCCATGGTCTGGGATAATTCCATACAGGTCAGAGTGTTGGTCTGGGATAATTCCATACAGGTCAGAGTGTTGGTCTGGGATAATTCCATACAGGTCAGAGTGTTGGTCTGGGATAATTCCATACAGGTCAGAGTGTTGGTCTGGGATAATTCCATACAGGTCAGAGTGTTGGTCTGGGATAATTCCATACAGGTCAGAGTGTTGGTCTGGGATAATTCCATACAGGTCAGAGTGTTGGTCTGGGATAATTCCATACAGGTCAGAGTGTTGGTCTGGGATAATTCCATACAGGTCAGAGTGTTGGTCTGGGATAATTCCATTCAGGTCAGAGTGTTGGTCTGGGATAATTCCATACAGGTCAGAGTGTTGGTCTGGGATAATTCCATTCAGGTCAGAGTGTTGGTCTGGGATAATTCCATTCAGGTCAGAGTGTTGGTCTGGGATAATTCCATTCAGGTCAGAGTGTTGGTCTGGGATAATTCCATACAGGTCAGAGTGTTGGTCTGGGATAATTCCATACAGGTCAGAGTGTTGGTCTGGGATAATTCCATACAGGTCAGAGTGTTGGTCTGGGATAATTCCATACAGGTCAGAGTGTTGGTCTGGGATAATTCCATACAGGTCAGAGTGTTGGTCTGGGATAATTCCATACAGGTCAGAGTGTTGGTCTGGGATAATTCCATACAGGTCAGAGTGTTGGTCTGGGATAATTCCATACAGGTCAGAGTGTTGGTCTGGGATAATTCCATACAGGTCAGAGTGTTGGTCTGGGATAATTCCATACAGGTCAGAGTGTTGGTCTGGGATAATTCCATACAGGTCAGAGTGTTGGTCTGGGATAATTCCATCAGAGGTCTGGGAGAGTGTTGGTCTGGTCTGGGATAATTCCATACAGGTCAGAGTGTTGGTCTGGGATAATTCCATACAGGTCAGAGTGTTGGTCTGGGATAATTCCATACAGGTCAGAGTGTTGGTCTGGGATAATTCCATACAGGTCAGAGTGTTGGTCTGGGATAATTCCATTCAGGTCAGAGTGTTGGTCTGGGATAATTCCATTCAGGTCAGAGTGTTGGTCTGGGATAAGGTCAGAGTGTTGGTCTGGGATAATTCCATACAGGTCAGAGTGTTGGTCTGGGATAATTCCATAAATAAATACATTCGTGTCAGAACAGGGAGTTGGTGTCAGAGCAGGGAGTTGGTGTCAGATCAGGGAGTTGGTGTCAGTGGGAGTCAGGGTGTTGGTGTCAGTGCAAGGAGTTGGTGTCAGTGCAAGGAGTTGGTGTCAGTGCAGGAAGTTGGTTTCAGTGCAGGAAGTTGTTGTCAGTGCAGGGAGTTGGTGTCCGAACAGGGAGTTGGTGTCAGTATAGGGAGTTGGTGTCAGTGAAAGTCAGGGTGTTGGTGTCAGTACAAGGAGTTGGTGTCACTACCTCTCCATTAAAATTCCACTACCTCTCCACTACCTCTCAACTACCTCTCCACTACCACTCCTCTACCTCTCCACTACTCCACTACCACTCCACTACCACTCCACTACCTCTCCACTACCTCTCCACTACCACTCCACTACCTCTCCACTACCACTCCACTACCACTCCACTACCTCTCCACTACCACTCCACTAACTCTCCACTACCACTCCACTACCTCTCCACTACCACTCCACTACCTCTCCACTACCTCTCCACTACCTCCCACTACCTATACTATACATATACTGACTATAGCTGTGTCCTCTGTCTCCCAGGCCCTGTCCTACATAACCCTTCATATACTGACAATAGCTGTGTCCTCTGTCTCTCAGGCCCTGTCCTACATAACCCTTCATATACTGACTATAGCTGTGTCCTCTGTCTCTCAGGCCCTGTCCTACATAACCCTTCATATACTGACTATAGCTGTGTCCTCTGTCTCTCAGGCCCTGCCTTACGTAGCCCTTCTCATCGCCATGATCTTCTTCATCTATGCGGTCATCGGCATGCAGGTGGGTGTTGTGTGTCTGTTTTTTACCAATTGAGGATGTGCCTTCTTGCTAGAGTCCATCTCCATCTTGATATCTCTCAATATCTCAATATCTCTCTCTCTCTCTCTCTCTCTCTCTCTCTCTCTCTCTCTCTCTCTCTCTCTCTCTCTCTGTCTCCCTCTCTCTCTCTCTGTCTCCATCTCTCTCTCTCCATATATATCCATCTCTCTCTGTCTCCATCTCTCTCTCTCTCTCTCTCTATCTCCATCTCTCTCTCTCTCTCTCTCTCTCTCTCTCTCCCTCTCTCTCTCTCTCTCTCTCTCTCTCTCTCTGTCTCTCTGTCTCCCTCTCTCCTCTCTGTCTCCATCTCTTCTCTCCATATATATCCATCTCTTTCTCCATCTCTCTCTCTCTCTCTCTCTATCATCCATCTCTCTCTCTCTCTCTCTCTCTCTCTCTCTCTCTCTCTCTCTCTCTGTCTCTCTCTCTCTCTCTCTCCCTCTATCTCTCTCACTGTCTCTGTCTCTGTCTCTCTCTCTCTATCTCTCTCTCTCTCTATCTCCATCTCTCTCTCTCTCTCTCTCTCTCTCTCGCTCTGTCTCCATCTCTCTCTCTCTCTCTCTCTCCAGACATTTGGGAAGATCCATCAGGACTACACTCAGATCAACAGGAACACAATTTTCAGACGTTTCCTCAGGCTGTACTGGCTCTATTCTCAGGTGAGACGTTTCCTCAGGCTGAACTGACTCTATTCAGGTGAGACGTCTTCCTCAGGCTGAACTGTCTCTATTCAGGTGAACCGTTTCCTCAGGCTGAACTGACTCTATTCAGGTGAACCTCTTCCTCAGGCTGAACTGACTCTATTCAGGTGAACCTCTTCTCTCAGACATTTGGGAAGATAGCCATTCAGGACTGAACCAGATCGGGCTGAACAGGAACAACAATTTTCAGGTGAACCGTTTCCTCAGGCTGAACTGGCTCTATTCAGGTGAACCGTTTCCTCAGGCTGAACTGACTCTATTCAGGTGAACGTTTCCTCAGGCTGAACTGACTCTATTCAGGTGAACCGTTTCCTCAGGCTGAACTGACTCTATTCAGGTGAACCGTTTCCTCAGGCTGAACTGACTCTATTCAGGTGAACCGTTTCCTCTGGCTGAACTGACTCTATTCAGGTGAACCGTTTCCTCAGGCTGAACTGACTCTATTCAGGTGAACCGTTTCCTCAGGCTGAACTGACTCTATTCAGGTGAACCGTTTCCTCAGGCTGAACTGACTCTATTCAGGTGAACCGTTTCCTCGGGCTGAACTGACTCTATTCAGGTGAACCGTTTCCTCAGGCTGAACTGACTCTATTCAGGTGAACCGTTTCCTCAGGCTGAACTGACTCTATTCAGGTGAACCGTTTCCTCGGGCTGAACTGACTCTATTCAGGTGAACCGTTTCCTCGGGCTGAACTGACTCTATTCAGGTGAACCGTTTCCTCGGGCTGAACTGACTCTATTCAGGTGAACCGTTTCCTCGGGCTGAACTGACTCTATTCAGCAGGACTGCTGCTTTTCTGCTAGTCCATTGATTGATCCACCTCACTGATTGATTGGCCAGAGGTTCAATTCTCCATGATGTTCCTGGTATAAACATGACTTCTGGTCAAGACCGAGGCAAAGAGAAGCCCTCGACAATATCCCTGATATACTCCTTACCGGTTCAATGTTTCATTGGTCAGGGGTTTTAAAGTCTCTCCTCGGGGACCCCCAGTCGTTCCGTCTTGTTGACCTATTTCCAAAGCTAGCACATCTGATTCAACTGGTCAACTAATCATCAAGCCCTTGACCATTTGAATCAGATGAGCTACTTTAAAGGTACAACAACATTGTCAAATGTCATGTGGGTCCCAGAGGAGAGGTTTGAAAACCACTGGCCTAGGTCATGCCCTGTTGTAGCTAACATCTGTCTCTCTGTCTCTCTGTTTCTCTGTCTCCCTGTCTCCCTGTCTCTCTGTCTCCCTGTCTCCCTGTCCCTCTCTGTCTCCCTGTCCCTCTGTCTCTCTGTCTCCCTGTCCCTCTGTCTCTCTGTCTCCCTGTCCCTCTGTCTCTCTGTCTCCCTGTCCCTCTGTCTCCCTGTCCCTCTGTCTCCCTGTCTCCGTTTCCCTGTCTCTCTGTCTCTGTCCAGGTGTGCTACAGGGGAGGCGTGGCAGGAGATCATGCTAGCCAGTCTGCCAGGTAAGTACTGTCTGTCTGTCTGTCTGTCTGTCTGTCTGTCTGTCTGCCTGTCTGCCTGTCTGCCTGACTCTCTCTCTTTCTCTGTCTACCAGGTAAACGGTGTGACCCAGAGTCAGACTACCTGCCTGGCGAAGAGTTCACCTGTGGAAGCAACTTCGCTATAGTCTACTTCATCAGCTTCTTCATGCTGTGTGCTTTCCTGGTGAGGGGAGGGAGGGGGAGGGAGGGGAGGGAGGGGGAGCAGGGAGTAGGGGGAGGAGAGGGGAGGGGAGGGAGGGGGAGCAGGGAGTAGGGGGAGGAGAGGGGGTGGGGGGGAGGGCGGAGCAGGGAGTAGTGGGAGGGTAGGGGGTGGGAGGAGAGGGGAGGGGAGGGAGGGCGGAGCAGGGAGTAGTGGGAGGGTAGGGGGGCAGGGGAGTGGGGGGAGGGGAGGGAGGGCGGAGCAGGGAGTAGTGGGAGGAGAGGGGGTGGGAGGGGAGGGGAGGGCGGAGCAGGGAGTAGTGGGAGGGTAGGGGGTGGGAGGAGAGGGAGGGGGAGCAGGGAGTAGTGGGAGGGTAGGGGGTGGGAGGAGAGGGAGGGGGAGCAGGGAGTAGTGGGAGGAGAGGGGGTGGGAGGGGAGGGGAGGGAGGGCGGAGCAGGGAGTAGTGGGAGGAGAGGGGGTGGGAGGGGGAGGGAGGGGAGGGCGGAGCAGGGAGTAGTGGGAGGAGAGGGGGTGGGAGGGGAGGGGAGGGGAGGGAGGGCGGAGCAGGGAGAAGTGGGAGGAGAGGGGTGTGGGAGGGGAGGGGAGGGAGGGCAGAGCAGAGATTAGTGGGAGGAGAGGGGGTGGGAGGAGAGGGGGTGGGAGGGGAGGGAGGGCGGAGCAGGGAGTAGTGGGAGGAGAGGGGGGTGGGAGGAGAGGGAGGGGGGAGCAGGGAGTAGTGGGAGGGTATGGGGGGGTGGGAGGAGAGGGAGGGGGAGCAGGGAGTAGTGGGAGGAGAGGGGGTGGGAGGAGAGGGAGGGGGAGCAGGGAGTAGTGGGAGGAGAGGGGGTGGGAGGAGAGTGAGGGGGAGCAGGGAGAAGTGGGAGGAGAGGGGTTGGGAGGGGAGGGGAGGGAGGGCGGAGCAGAGATTAGTGGGAGGAGAGGGGGTGGGAGGAGAGGGAGGGGGAGCAGGGAGTAGTGGGAGGAGAGGGGGTGGGAGGGGAGGGGAGGGCGGAGCAGGGAGTAGTGGGAGGGTAGGGGGTGGGAGGAGAGGGAGGGGGAGCAGGGAGTAGTGGGAGGAGAGGGGGTGGGAGGAGAGGGAGGGGGAGCAGGGAGTAGTGGGAGGAGAGGGGGTGGGAGGGGAGGGGAGGGCGGAGCAGGGAGTAGTGGGAGGAGAGGGGGTGGGAGGAGAGGGAGGGGGAGCAGGGAGTAGTGGGAGGGTAGGGGGTGGGAGGAGAGGGAGGGGGAGCAGGGAGTAGTGGGAGGAGAGGGGGTGGGAGGAGAGGGAGGGGGAGCAGGGAGTAGTGGGAGGAGAGGGACAATGAGGATTGGAGGCTTTTTCATGCCTTTGTGCTATCCTGGTGAAAGGGGAGGAACAGTCCTGAAAATAAGGAATATAACATCAAAGTCGTACATTCTTCACCCGTTGTAGTGAACTACTGCCACCAACACTTCACTCTATAGCGCTTTCTTTAAAGGCTGCTTCCTAAGACCGTGGTTCTCAACTGGTTTTGCCTCGGGACCCAAATTGAACCAGGTTGCCTAAGTCGCGACTCAGTATTCACATTGCGGAAAATAATCGCCAAAATCCAATCTGGAAAACTATTTTGAATGCTATGTTACTGGTCAAATATATGGCAAGAGAACAACATTCCCACCTATTTCATTGTCAGTAATAGCATTTTGCCCATATTCTTGATGAAGGATGTTAATGAACTCACCTGGTTTGAGACACTAAATCAACCAACATAGCGCTGCTACTAGAATGTTAATGAACTCACCTGGTTTGAGACACTAAATCAACCAACATAGCGCTGCTACTAGAATGTTAATGAACTCACCTGGTTTGAGACACTAAATCAACCAACATAGCGCTGCTACTAGAATGTTAATGAACTCACCTGGTTTGAGACACTAAATCAACCAACATAGCGCTGCTACTAGAATGTTAATGAACTCACCTGGTTTGAGACACTAAATCAACCAACATAGCGCTGCTTCTAGAATGTTAATGAACTCACCTGGTTTGAGACACTAAATCAACCAACATAGCGCTGCTACTAGAATGTTAATGAACTCACCTGGTTTGAGACACTAAATCAACCAACATAGCGCTGCTTCTAGAATGTTAATGAACTCACCTGGTATGAGACACTAAATCAACCAACATAGCGCTGCTACTAGAATGTTAATGAACTCACCTGGTTTGAGACACTAAATCAACCAACATAGCGCTGCTTCTAGAATGTTAATGAACTCACCTGGTTTGAGACACTAAATCAACCAACATAGCGCTGCTACTAGAATGTTAATGAACTCACCTGGTTTGAGACACTAAATCAACCAACATAGCGCTGCTACTAGAATGTTAATGAACTCACCTGGTTTGAGACACTAAATCAACCAACATAGCGCTGTTACTAGAATGTTAATGAACTCACCTGGTTTGAGACACTAAATCAACCACACAGTACATGGAAAATACTGTGATTGAAGAAAACTTTTCAGAGATTAAATTATATTTTTAAAAATTCAAGTTATTATAATTTCTATACACTTTCTACCTGGTCTAAGTCCAGACTGGAGTATTTTTAATAATATATATTATAGTTATTACTATTATATACTCAGACACCAATTCAATACTTCCCACAACCCACCAGCTGAGAATCCTGAGGGACTTTACGTTCTGTATCATTTTGGGGAAGTACATTTTTATTTTATTAGACAAGTCAGTTAAGAACATTTCTTACAATTCTTATTTTCAATGACAGCCTAGGAACAGTGGGTTAACTGGCCTAGGAACAGTGGGTTATACTGGCCTAGGAACAGTGGGTTAACTGGCCTAGGAACAGTGGGTTAACTGGTCTAGGAACAGTGGGTTAACTGCCTTGTTCAGTGGCAGAATGACAGATTTTTACCTTGTCAGCTCAGGGGATTAGATCTTGCAACCTTTTGGTTACTAGTCCAACGCTCTAACCACTAGGCTACCTGTCGCCCCTACACTCTAACCACTAGGCTACCTGCCGCCTCTACACTCTAACCACTAGGCTACCTGCCTCTAACCACTAGGCTACCTGCCTCTAACCACTAGGCTACCTGCCTCTAACCACTAGGTTACCTGCCGCCCCTACACTCTAACCACTAGGCTACCTGCCACCTCTACACTCTAACCACTAGGCTACCTGCCGCCTCTACACTCTAACCACTACGCTACCCTGCCGCCTCTACACTCTAACCACTAGGCTACCCTGCCACCCCTACACTCTAACCACTAGGCTACCTGCCGCCTCTACACTCTAACCACTAGGCTACCTGCCGCCTCTACACTCTAACCACTAGGCTACCTGCCACCTCTACACTCTAACCACTAGGCTACCTGCTGCCTCTACACTCTAACCACTAGGCTACCTGCCACCTCTACACTCTAACCACTAGGCTACCTGCTGCCTCTACACTCTAACCACTAGGCTACCTGGCGCCTCTACACTCTAACCACTAGGCTACCTGCCGCCCTACACTCTAACCACTAGGCTACCTGCTGCCTCTACACTCTAACCACTAGGCTACCTGCCTCCTCTACACTCTAACCACTAGGCTACCTGCCTCCTCTACACTCTAACCACTAGGCTACCTGCTGCCCTACACTCTAACCACTAGGCTACCTGCTGCCTCTACACTCTAACCACTAGGCTACCTGCCTCCTCTACACTCTAACCACTAGGCTACCTGCCGCCTCTACACTCTAACCACTAGTCTACCTGCCTCCTCTACACTCTAACCACTAGGCTACCTGCTGCCCTACACTCTAACCACTAGGCTACCTGCTGCCTCTACACTCTAACCACTAGGCTACCTGCTGCCCTACACTCTAACCACTAGGCTACCTGCCGCCTCTACACTCTAACCACTAGGCTACCTGCCTCCTCTACACTCTAACCACTAGGCTACCTGCTGCCTCTACACTCTAACCACTAGGCTACCTGCCTCCTCTACACTCTAACCACTAGGCTACCTGCCTCCTCTACACTCTAACCACTAGGCTACCTGCCTCCTCTACACTCTAACCACTAGGCTACCTGCCGCCTCTACACTCTAACCACTAGGCTACCTGCTGCCTCTACACTCTAACCACTAGGCTACCTGCTGCCCTACACTCTAACCACTAGGCTACCTGCTGCCTCTACACTCTAACCACTAGGCTACCTGCCTCCTCTACACTCTAACCACTAGGCTACCTGCTGCCTCTACACTCTAACCACTAGGTTAGCCTGCCTCCTCTACACTCTAACCACTAGGTTAGCCTGCCTCCTCTACACTCTAACCACTAGGCTACCCTTCCTCCTCTACACTCTAACCACTAGGTTAGCCTGCCTCCTCTACACTCTAACCACTAGGTTAGCCTGCCTCCTCTACACTCTAACCACTAGGCTACCTGCCGCCTCTACACTCTAACCACTAGGCTACCTACCACCCCTACACTCTAACCACTAGGCTACCTACCTCCTCTACACTCTAACCACTAGGCTACCTGCCGCCCTACACTCTAACCACTAGGTTAGCCTGCCTCCTCTACAATCTAACCACTAGGCTACCTGCCTCCCCTACACTCTAACCACTAGGCTACCTGCCTCCTCTACACTCTAACCACTAGGCTACCTGCCGCCCTACACTCTAACCACTAGGTTAGCCTGCCTCCTCTACACTCTAACCACTAGGCTACCTGCCTCCTCTACACTCTAACCACTAGGTTAGCCTGCCTCCTCTACACTCTAACCACTAGTCTACCCTGCCTCCTCTACACTCTAACCACTAGGTTAGCCTACCTCCTCTACACTCTAACCACTAGGTTAGCCTGCCTCCTCTACACTCTAACCACTAGGCTACCCTTTCTCCTCTACACTCTAACCACTAGGTTAGCCTGCCTCCTCTACACTCTAACCACTAGGTTAGCCTGCCTCCTCTACACTCTAACCACTAGGCTACCTGCCGCCTCTACACTCTAACCACTAGGTTAGCCTGCCTCCTCTACACTCTAACCACTAGGTTAGCCTGCCTCCTCTACACTCTAACCACTAGGTTAGCCTGCCTCCTCTACACTCTAACCACTAGGTTAGCCTGCCTCCTCTACACTCTAACCACTAGGTTAGCCTGCCTCCTCTACACTCTAACCACTAGGCTACCTGCCTCCTCTACACTCTAACCACTAGGCTACCTGCCACCTCTACACTCTAACCACTAGGCTACCTGCCTCCTCTACACTCTAACCACTAGGCTACCTGCCTCCTCTACACTCTAACCACTAGGCTACCTGCCTCCTCTACACTCTAACCACTAGGCTACCTGCCTCCTCTACACTCTAACCACTAGGCTACCTGCCTCCTCTACACTCTAACCACTAGGCTACCTGCCTCCTCTACACTCTAACCACTAGGCTACCTGCCTCCTCTACACTCTAACCACTAGGCTACCCTGCCGCCCCACTTTGCTTGTATTTCTGCTTATTTGTCACATTGTAAGAGGAAATCTCTCTCTCTTTCTTTCTGTATTAGATTATCAACCTGTTTGTTGCTGTCATCATGGACAACTTTGACTATCTAACCCGTGATTGGTCCATTCTGGGGCCTCATCACCTGGATGAGTTCAAGAGGATCTGGTCGGAGTACGACCCTGAGGCCAAGTGAGGCTACTTTCATCTTTATCTCTCTCTCTCTCTCTCACACTCTGTCTCTCTCTCACTCACACTCTCTTTCAATTCAATTCAATTCAATTCAAGGGCTTTATTGGCATGGGAAACATGTGTTAACATTGCCAAAGCAAGTGAGGTAGACAACATACAAAGTGAATATATAAAGTGAAAAACAACAAAAATTAACAGTAAACATTACACATACAGAAGTTTCAAAACAATAAAGACATTACAAATGTCATATTATATATATATACAGTGTTTTAGCAATGTACAAATGGTTAAAGGACACAAGATAAAATAAATAAGCATAAATATGGGTTGTTTTTACAATGGTGTTTGTTCTTCACTGGTTGCCCTTTTCTCGTGGCAACAGGTCACAAATCTTGCTGCTGTGATGGCACACTGTGGAATTTCACCCAATAGATATGGGAGTTTTTCAAAATTGGATTTGTTTTCGAATTCTTTGTGGATCTGTGTAATCTGAGGGAAATATGTCTCTCTAATATGGTCATACATTGGGCAGGAGGTTAGGAAGTGCAGCTCAGTTTCCACCTCATTTTGTGGGCAGTGAGCACATAGCCTGTCTTCTCTTGAGAGCCATGTCTGCCTACGGCGGCCTTTCTCAATAGCAAGGCTATGCTCACTGAGTCTGTACATAGTCAAAACTTTCCTTAATTTTGGGTCAGTCACAGTGGTCAGGTATTCTGCCGCTGTGTACTCTCTGTGTAGGGCCAAATAGCATTCTAGTTTGCTCTGTTTTTTTGTTAATTCTTTCCGATGTGTCAAGTAATTATCTTTTTGTTTTCTCATGATTTGGTTGGGTCTAATTGTGCTGCTGTCCTGGGGCTCTGTAGGGTGTGTTTGTGAACAGACCCCCAGGACCAGCTTGCTTAGGGGACTCTTCTCCAGGTTCATCTCTCTGTAGGTGATGGCTTTGTTATGGATGGTTTGTGAATCGCTTCCTTTTAGGTGGTTGTAGAATTTAACGGCTCTTTTCTGGATTTTGATAATTAGTGGGTATCGGCCTAATTCTGCTCTGCATGCATTATTTGGTGTTCTACGTTGTACACAGAGGATATTTTTGCAGAATTCTGCGTGCAGAGTCTCAATTTGGTGTTTGTCCCATTTTGTGAATTCTTGGTTGGTGAGCGGACCCCAGACCTCACAACCATAAAGGGCAATGGGCTCTATGACTGATTCAAGTATTTTTAGCCAAATCCTAATTGGTATGTTGAAATTTATGTTTCTTTTGATGGCATAGAATGCCCTTCTTGCCTTGTCTCTCAGATCGTTCACAGCTTTGTGGAAGTTACCTGTGGCGCTGATGTTTAGGCCAAGGTATGTATAGTTTTTTGTGTGCTCTAGGGCAACAGTGTCTAGATGGAATTTGTATTTGTGGTCCTGGTGACTGGACCTTTTTTGGAACACCATTATTTTGGTCTTACTGAGGTTTACTGTCAGGGCCCAGGTCTGACAGAATCTGTGCATAAGATCTAGGTGCTGCTGTAGGCCCTCCTTGGTTGGTGACAGAAGCACCAGATCATCAGCAAACAGCAGACATTTGACTTCGGATTCTAGTAGGGTGAGGCCGGGTGCTGCAGACTTTTCTAGTGCCCGCGCCAATTCGTTGATATATAAGTTGAAGAGGGTGGGGCTTAAGCTGTATCCCTGTCTAACCCCACGACCCTGTGTGAAGAAATGTGTGTGTTTTTTGCCAATTTTAACCGCACACTTGTTGTTTGTGTACATGGATTTTATAATGTCGTATGTTTTACCCCCAACACCACTTTCCATCAGTTTGTATAGCAGACCCTCATGCCAGATTGAGTCGAAGGCTTTTTTGAAATCAACAAAGCATGAGAAGACTTTGCCTTTGTTTTGGTTTGTTTGGTTGACAATTAGGGTGTGCAGGGTGAATACATGGTCTGTTGTACGGGAATTTCGTAAAAAGCCAATTTGACATTTGCTCAGTACATTGTTTTCATTGAGGAAATGTACGAGTCTGCTGTTAATAATAATGCAGAGGATTTTCCCAAGGTTACTGTTGACACATATTCCACGGTAGTTATTGGGGTCAAATTTGTCTCCACTTTTGTGGATTGGGGTGATCAGTCCTTGGTTCCAAATATTGGGGAAGATGCCAGAGCTAAGTATGATGTTAAAGAGTTTTAGTATAGCCAATTGGAATTTGTTGTCTGTATATTTGATCATTTCATTGAGGATACCATCAACACCACAGGCCTTTTTGGGTTGGAGGGTTTTTATTTTGTCCTGTAACTCATTCAATGTAATTGGAGAATCCAGTGGGTTCTGGTAGTCTTTAATAGTTGATTCTAAGATCTGTATTTGATCATGTATATGTTTTTGCTCTTTATTCTTTGTTATAGAGCCAAAAAGATTGGAGAAGTGGTTTACCCATACATCTCCATTTTGGATAGATAATTCTTCGTGTTGTTGTTTGTTTAGTGTTTTCCAATTTTCCCAGAAGTGGTTAGAGTCTATGGATTCTTCAATTACATTGAGCTGATTTCTGACATGCTGTTCCTTCTTTTTCCGTAGTGTATTTCTGTATTGTTTTCGTGATTCACCTTAGTGAAGGCGTAGACTCAGGTTTTCCGGGTCTCTATGTTTTTGGTTAGACAGGTTTCTCAATTTCTTTCTTAGATTTTTGCATTCTTCATCAAACCATTTGTAATTATTGTTAATTTTCTTCGGTTTTCTATTTGAGATTTTTAGATTTGATAGGGAAGCTGAGAGGTCAAATATACTGTTAAGATTTTCTACTGCCAAGTTTACACCTTCACTATTACAGTGGAAAGTTTTACCCAGGAAATTGTCTAAAAGGGATTGAATTTGTTGTTGCCTAATTGTTTTTTGGTAGGTTTCCAAACTGCATTCCTTCCATCTATAGCATTTCTTAATGTTACTCAGTTCCTTTGGCTTTGATGCCTCATGATTGAGTATTGCTCTGTTTAAGTAGACTGTGATTTTGCTGTGGTCTGATAGGGGTGTCAGTGGGCTGACTGTGAACGCTCTGAGAGACTCTGGGTTGAGGTCAGTGATAAAGTAGTCTACAGTACTACTGCCAAGAGATGAGCTATAGGTGTACCTACCATAGGAGTCCCCTCGAAGCCTACCATTGACTATGTACATACCCAGCGTGCGACAGAGCTGCAGGAGTTGTGACCCGTTTTTGTTGGTTATGTTGTCATAGTTGTGCCTAGGGGGGCATATGTGGGAGGGAATGCTGTCACCTCCAGGCAGGTGTTTGTCCCCCTGTGTGCTGAGGGTGTCAGGTTCTTGTCCGGTTCTGGCATCTTTCTCTCTCTCTCTCACACTCTCTGTCTCTCTCTCTCTCTCTCACTCTCACTCTCTTTGTCACATTATTTGAAGTCATATGTACAGATGACTTTAATAATCCACTGTTGTTCCTCAGGGCTGGTATTAACATTTTAGTAGGATCCCCTCAATAGGGGACCTTCAATATTTGTTTTATTCAATGTCATCTAAAATGAGAACGGTAGCCGCTGTCCATGAATACAGGGTGTGGGCGGCAGGTAGCCTAGCAGTTCAACTCCTTATGTGATGTGATGTAGAAACGTCAGTCTGTAAAGATGTAGAAACGTCAGAGTCTATAAAGATGTAGAAACGTCACAGTCTATAAAGATGTAGAAACGTCAGTCTATAAAGATGTAGAAACGTCAGTCTGTAAAGATGTAGAAACGTCAGTCTATAAAGATGTAGAAACGTCAGTCTATAAAGATGTAGAAACGTCAGAGTCTATAAAGATGTAGAAACGTCAGTCTATAAAGATGGAGAAACGTCAGTCTATAAAGATGGAGAAACGTCAGTCTATAAAGATGGAGAAACGTCACAGTCTATATAAAGATGGAGAAACGTCAGTCTGTAAAGATGTATAAACGTCAGTCTATAAAGATGGAGAAATGTCAGTCTGTAAAGATGTATAAACGTCAGTCTATAAAGATGGAGAAATATCAGTCTGTAAAGATGTATAAACGTCAGTCTATAAAGATGGAGAAACATCAGTCTATAAAGATGTAGAAACATCAGTCTATAAAGATGTAGAAACATCAGTCTATAAAGATGGAGAAACATCAGTCTATAAAGATGTAGAAACATCAGTCTATAAAGATGGAGAAACATCAGTCTATAAAGATGTATAAACGTCACAGTGTGCATAAAGATTCTGTTTGTTCCTCAGGGGTCGTATTAAACATCTAGATGTCGTAGCTCTGTTGCGAAGGATCCAGCCTCCTCTGGGCTTCGGAAAGCTCTGTCCTCACCGCGTGGCGTGCAAGGTAGGTAGGCACTGACACGTGCTACGTTGCATGAGACCTGAAGACTTGTGTTAGCTCCCTGGGCTAACGCCTAGGCTTCAGCTCAACGGGCTAACACAGCCGCTCACAAATAGATGGATCCTCTCATGTCAGTGATTTCTCTGGTGAATACAAAGTAGTAACATATTGTAGAGTGTTCGGAGGGGTAGCCCCTACCACGACTCGGGTCCAGTGACTGTCAAGCCAACACCTGAACCATTACACCAAGAGGTCCGAACCCTCTTGGTGTGGTTAACTTTGTGTTGGGTTAAGGTCGCTGCATGTACCCCTTGTCCTACAGGAGAGTGTGGCTTTCTCACAGTCCCACAGGTGTACAGGTCCTTCCAATGGACTCACCAGGCGCCATCCCATGACATCCCATCTCTTTTCTTCCACAGCGTCTGGTGGCCATGAACATGCCTCTAAACAGCGACGGAACTGTAACCTTCAACGCCACTCTGTTCGCCCTGGTCAGAACTGCCCTGAAGATCAAAACGGAGGGTCTGCACACACACACACATACACATACACACACAGAGACACAAACACAGACACACAGACACAGACACACACACACACACACACACAGACACAGACACACAGACACACAGACACACAGACACACACACACACACACACACAGACAAAGACACACACACACACACAGACATAGACACAGACACACACACAGACACACACACACACACATTGTATCAGTGTTAGTAGTATTGTGGTGTCTGTGCTATGCATCGATGACATATTTCACGTTTTTTTAACATACCAAATAAAGATGTGGATCGTTCTTTCAGTCAGTCAAACAATTCAATTCAATCGGTCAATGAATTGTTCAACCAATGAATGAACTGGTTTCTTATTTCCCCAGGTAACCCGGACCAGGAGAACGAGGAGTTGAGGACCATAATAAAGAAGATCTGGAAAAGGATGAAGCCCAAGGTTCTGGACGAGGTCATCCCCCCACACGAGGGTGAGATGGGGGGCCAAGCACGCTCAAATGGCACCCTACTCCCTTCATAGTAGTGCACTACCTTTTGGCCAGAGCCTAGTGCATTTACATGGAGTGTATACAGCCGGCAGATTTAAAATAACCCTAGCATTAACCCTATTCCTAACCCCAACCCCAACCCCTACCCTAACCTAATCCCAACCCATCATTCTTTTTTGGATCAGCCGGTCAAATATCCACTACCTAGATAATAGGGAACAAGCCTAGTGCACTACCTAGGGAATAGTGTGCCATTTTGGATGTGGACGGGGTTATTGTACCCCACCCCAGATGACCACTTGTTCAGGATCACAACAGAGTGGTTCAACGGTGGTTTGTTTCAGTCTTTTAGTTGTTGATTGAACTCTTATTAAATTCTGTGTATCACTCAGGGTTCATATGTGCATCATTTAGTTTGACCGGTACAATGGGATCAATGGAATAGTGCCAACCTCTTCCAACCTCTGCCAACATCTGCCAACTTCTTCTGCCAACCTCTGCCAACCTCTGCCAACTTCTGCCAACCTCTGCCAACTTCTGCCAACCTCTTCCAACCTCTTCCAACCTCTGCCAACCTCTGCCAACTTCTGCCAACCTCTTCCAACCTCTGCCAACCTCTTCCAACCTCTGCCAACCTCTGCCAACCTTTCATTTAGTTTGACCGGTACAATGGGATCAATGGAATAATGCCAACCTCTGCCAACCTCTTCCAACCTCTGCCAACCTCTTCCAACCTCTGCCAACCTCTGCCAACCTCTTCCAACCTCTGCCAACCTCTGCCAACCTTTCATTTAGTTTGACCGGTACAATGGGATCAATGGAATAGTGCCAACCTCTGCCAACCTCTTCCAACCTCTGCCAACCTCTGCCAACCTCTTCCAACCTCTGCCAACCTCTTCCAACCTTTCATTTAGTTTGACCGGTACAATTGGATCAATGGAATAATGCCAACCTCTGCCAACCTCTGCCAACCTCTGCCAACCTCTGCCAACCTCTGCCAACCTCTTCCAACCTTTCATTTAGTTTGACCGGTACAATTGGATCAATGGAATAATGCCAACCTCTGCCAACCTCTGCCAACCTCTGCCAACCTCTGCCAACCTCTTCCAACCTTTCATTTAGTTTGACCGGTACAATTGGATCAATGGAATAATGCCAACCTCTGCCAACCTCTGCCAACCTCTGCCAACCTCTGCCAACCTTTCATTTAGTTTGACCGGTACAATGGGATCAATGGAATAATGCCAACCTCTGCCAACCTCTTTCCAACGGTACAATGGGATCAATGGAATAATGCCAACCTCTGCCAACCTCTTCCAACCTCTGCCAACCTCTGCCAACCTTTCATTTAGTTTGACCGGTACAATGGGATCAATGGAATAATGCCAACCTCTGCCAACCTCTTCCAACCTCTGCCAACCTCTGCCAACCTCTTCCAACATCTGCCAACCTTTCATTTAGTTTGACCTCTGCCAACCTCTGCCAACCTCTTCCAACCTTTCATTTAGTTTGGGATCAATGGGATGGAATAATGCCAACCTCTGCCAACCTCTTCCAACCTCTGCCAACCTCTGCCAACCTCTTCCAACCTCTGCCAACCTCTTCCAACCTCTTCCTACCTCTGCCAACCTCTTCCAACCTCTTCCAACCTCTGCCAACCTCTTCCAACCTCTGCCAACCTCTGCCAACCTCTGCCAACCTCTTCCAACCTCTTCCTGGAATCTTCCAAAGCTTCCTACCTCTTCCAACCTCTTCCTACCTCTTCCAATCTCTTCCAACCTCTTCCAACCTCTTCCAACCTCTTCCTACCTCTTCCTACCTCTTCCAACCTCTTCCTACCTCTTCCTACCTCTTCCTACCTCTTCCTACCCTGCACACCAGTCAAGCGATATCCGCCATTAGTGCATTGAATCAAATTGCGTTGAACCGTTTTTCAAATCAAATCAAATCACACCGAATCGTTTAAAACTAAAACGTATGGTTCCTGTATAGTATCAGAGCACATGTATCTATACTGAACAGAAATATAAATGCAACATTTTGCTGAGTTACAGTTTATATAAGAAAAATCTGTCAATTGAAATAAATTCATTAGGCCCTAATCTATGGATTTTAAATGACTGGGCAGGGGATCATCCACTGGGTAGCCAGGCTCAGCGAATCAAAATGAGGGTTTTTTTCCCCACAAAAGGAATTTATTACAGACAGAAATACTCTACGATCCCACAGGTGAAGAAGCAGGATGTGGAGGGTCCAGGCTGGGCGTGGTTACACATGGTCTGCAGTTGTGAGGCCGGATGGACATACTGCCAAATTCTCTAAAACGATGTTGGAGGCGGCTTATGGTAGATAAATGAACATTCAATTCCCTGGCAACAACTCTGTTGGACATTCCTGCAGTCAGCATGCCAATTGTACGCTCCCTCAAAACTTGAGAAATCTGTGGCATTGTGTGGTGTGACAAAACGGCACATTTGAGAGTGGCCTTTTATTGTCCCCGGCACAAGGTGCACCTGTGTAATGATCGCACTGTTTAATCAGCTTCTTGATATGCGAATATCAATATTGATATGAGAAATGCTCACCAACAGGGATGTAAACAAACGCATGTGCACAAAAATGAAGAGAAATAAGCTTTCATTTCAGCCCATAAAACATGGGACCAACAATTTACATGTTGCGTTTATATTTTTCTTCAGTATAAATCAAAAGTACCTCAAGTATTTAAATAGTACATACAGTATGTATATGCATCTTTCTCACAGTGTACATTCTCCATGGTTGGGGTCCATTCCATTTCAATTCAGTCAATTCTGGAAGTAAACACAGTGTGTGCTCTCTTCTCCTCTCTCTTCGGTCCTCTCTCTCTCGCTCTTCTGTCCTCTCTCTTTTTCTCTTCTCCTCGCTCTTCGGTCCTCTCTCTCTCTCGCTCTTCTGTCCTCTCTCTTTCTCTCTTCTCCTCTCTCTTCGGTCCTCTCTCTTCTCTTCGCTCTCCTTTTCTCCTCTCTCTCCTCCTCCTGTCCTCTCGACTCCCCTCCACAGAAGAGGATGTGACGGTTGGTAAGTTCTACGCGACCTTCCTGATTCAGGACTACTTCAGGAAGTTCAGGAAGAGAAAAGAGCAAGGAGATCTAGAAGAGGGCGACCCAAACAACACCTCTGCTGCTCTACAGGTTAGTATTCTTGTCGCAGCCAGAAAGGCTGCTGTACTCTGCACACCAATCTCTTGTTTCTGTAGTGTTGAGGCAGCTTCAAGGATGGAAATGAAGCTAGCACGCTAGATTGAGGCTACTACTGTTCAGACTGGGATAGTAGACAATGTGCCAAAGAAGCCCAGCAAGCCAGTGAAATGTTACTTTGGCACAGATTGTGGCAGTCTACTTGCCTGGCTGGCCAGTACCCCAAATCCTTAAATTCTGGGGCAGGACGCTAGTCTATATCTTGTTTCTGTAGTGAGACAGCTTGGTGTAGATTACACCCCCTAGACATGATACTAGTCTGTCTCCTGTTTCTGTAGTGAGACAGCTTGGTGTAGAGTACACCCCCTGGACAGGACACTAGTCTGTCTCCTGTTTCTGTAGTGAGACAGCTTGATGTACCAGGACACCCCCTGGACAGGATATTAGTCTGTCTCCTGTTTCTGTAGTGAGACAGCTTGATGTACCAGGACACCCCCTGGACAGGATACTAGTCTGTCTCCTGTTTCTGTAGTGAGACAGCTTGATGTAGAGTACACCCCCTAGACAGGATATTAGTCTGTCTCCTGTTTCTGTAGTGAGACAGCTTCATGTACCAGGACACTTGTCTGTCTCCTGTTTCTGTAGTGAGACAGCTTCATGTAGAGTACACCCCTAGACAGGACACTAGTCTGTCTCCTGTTTCTGTAGTTAGACAGCTTGATGTACCAGGACACCCCCTGGACAGGACACTAGTCTATCTCCTGTTTCTGTAGTGAGACAGCTTGATGTACCAGGACACCCCCTGGACAGGATATTAGTCTGTCTCCTGTTTCTGTAGTGAGACAGCTTGATGTAGAGTACACCCCCTGGACAGGACACTAGTCTGTCTCCTGTTTCTGTAGTGAGACAGCTTGATGTACCAGGACACCCCCTGGACAGGACACTAGTCTATCTCCTGTTTCTGTAGTGAGACAGCTTGATGTACCAGGACACCCCCTGGACAGGACACTAGTCTATCTCCTTTTTCTGTAGTGAGACAGCGTGATGTACCAGGACACCCCCTAGACAGGACACTAGTCTGTCTCCTGTTTCTGTAGTGAGACAGCTTCATGTACCAGGACACGTGTCTGTCTTCTGTTTCTGTAGTGAGACAGCTTGATGTAGAGTACACCCCTAGACAGGACACTAGTCTGTCTCCTGTTTCTGTAGTTAGACAGCTTGATGTAGAGTACACCCCCTGGACAGGACACTAGTCTATCTCCTGTTACTGTAGTTAGACAGCTTGATGTACCAGGACACCCCCTGGACAGGATACTAGTCTATCTCCTGTTACTGTAGTGAGACAGCTTGATGTAGAGTACACCCCCTGGACAGGACACTAGTCTATCTCCTGTTTCTGTAGTGAGACAGCTTGATGTAGAGTACACCCCCTAGACAGGACACTAGTCTGTCTCCTGTTTCTGTAGTGAGACAGTGTGATGTACCAGGACACTAGTCTGTCTCCTGTTTCTGTAGTGAGACAGCTTCATGTACCAGGACACTTGTCTGTCTCCTGTTTCTGTAGTGAGACAGCTTGATGTAGAGTACACCCCTAGACAGGACACTAGTCTGTCTCCTGTTTCTGTAGTTAGACAGCTTGATGTACCAGGACACCCCCTGGACAGGATACTAGTCTATCTCCTGTTACTGTAGTGAGACAGCTTGATGTAGAGTACACCCCCTGGACAGGACACTAGTCTATCTCCTGTTACTGTAGTGAGACAGCTTGATGTACCAGGACACCCCCTGGACAGGATACTAGTCTATCTCCTGTTTCTGTAGTGAGACAGCTTGATGTACCAGGACACTAGTCTGTCTCCTGTTTCTGTAGTGAGACAGCTTCATGTACCAGGACACCCCTTGTCTGTCTCCTGTTTCTGTAGTGAGACAGCTTGATGTAGAGTACACCCCCTGGACAGGACACTAGTCTGTCTCCTGTTTCTGTAGTGAGACAGCTTGATGTACCAGGACACCCCTGGACAGGACACTAGTCTGTCTCCTGTTTCTGTAGTGAGACAGCTTGGTGTAGAGTACACCCCTGGACAGGACACTAGTCTGTCTCCTGTTTCTGTAGTGAGACAGCTTGATATAGAGTACACCACCTGGACAGGATACTAGTCTGTCTCCTGTTTCTGTAGTGAGACAGCTTGATGTACCAGGACACTAGTCTGTCTCCTGTTTCTGTAGTGAGACAGCTTGATGTCCAGGACACCCCCTGGACAGGATACTAGTCTGTCTCCTGTTTCTGTAGTGAGACAGCTTGATGTCCAGGACACCCCCTGGACAGGACGCTAGTTTATCACAGGGCCACACCCCCAATCCAGCTCTTTAATGCTGAGTGCCAAGCAGCGAAGCATCGGGTTCCATTTTTAGTGTCTTTGGTATGACTCACCTGAGGATCGGTCGGTGCTGTATATCTGTGTTGCGCTGCATACTGTCTCCTCTGCATACTGTCTCTGCATACTGTCTCTGCATACTGTCTCCTCTGCATACTGTCTCTGCATACTGTCTCCTCTGCATACTGTCTCCTCTGCATGCTGTCTCCTCTGCTGCATACTGTCTCCTCTGCTGCATACTGTCTCCTCTGCTGCATACTGTCTCCTCTGCTGCATACTGCCTCCTCTGCATATACTGTCTCCTCTGCATATACTGTCTCCTCTTCATGCTGTCTCCTCTGCTGCATACTGTCTCCTCTGCTGCATACTGCCTCCTCTGCTGCATACCCTCTCCTCTGCTGCATACTGTCTCCTCTGCTGCATACTGCCTCCTCTGCTGCATACTGTCTCCTCTGCTGCATACTGCCTCCTCTGCTGCATACTGTCTCCTCTGCTGCATACTGCCTCCTCTGCTGCATACTGTCTCCTCTGCTGCATACTGTCTCCTCTGCTGCATACTGTCTCCTCTGCTGCATACTGCCTCCTCTGCTGCATATCTGTCTCCTCTGCTGCATACTGTCTCCTCTGCATACTGCCTCCTCTGCATACTGCCTCCTCTGCTGCATACTGTCTCCTCTGCATATACTGTCTCCTCTGCTGCATACTGCCTCCTCTGCTGCATACTGTCTCCTCTGCTGCATACTGTCTCCTCTGCTGCATACTGTCTACTCTGCATACTGTCTCCTCTGCTGCATACTGCCTCCTCTGCTGCATACTGTCTCCTCTGCTGCATACTGTCTCCTCTGCATACTGCCTCCTCTGCTGCATACTGCCTCCTCTGCTGCATACTGTCTCCTCTGCATACTGTCTACTCTGCTGCATACTGTCTCCTCTGCTGCATACTGTCTCCTCTGCTGCATACTGTCTCCTCTGCTGCATACTGCCTCCTCTGCTGCATACTGTCTCCTCTGCATACTGCCTCCTCTGCATACTGCTTCCTCTGCTGCATACTGTCTCCTCTGCATATACTGCCTCCTCTTCTGCATACTGCCTCCTCTGCTGCATACTGCCTCCTCTGCTGCATACTGCCTCCTCTGCTGCATACTGTCTCCTCTGCTGCATACTGTCTCCTCTGCTGCATACTGTCTCCTCTGCTGCATACTGTCTCCTCTGCTGCATACTGTCTCCTCTGCTGCATACTGCCTCCTCTGCTGCATACTGTCTCCTCTGCTGCATACTGCCTCCTACTGTCTCCTCTGCATACTGTCTCCTCTGCTGCATACTGTCTCCTCTGCTGCATACTGTCTCCTCTGCATACTGCCTCCTCTGCATACTGCCTCCTCTGCTGCATACTGTCTCCTCTGCATATACTGTCTCCTCTGCTGCATACTGCCTCCTCTGCTGCATACTGTCTCCTCTGCTGCATACTGTCTCCTCTGCTGCATACTGTCTACTCTGCATACTGTCTCCTCTGCTGCATACTGCCTCCTCTGCTGCATACTGTCTCCTCTGCTGCATACTGTCTCCTCTGCATACTGCCTCCTCTGCTGCATACTGCCTCCTCTGCTGCATACTGTCTCCTCTGCATACTGTCTACTCTGCTGCATACTGTCTCCTCTGCTGCATACTGTCTCCTCTGCTGCATACTGTCTCCTCTGCTGCATACTGCCTCCTCTGCTGCATACTGTCTCCTCTGCATACTGCCTCCTCTGCATACTGCTTCCTCTGCTGCATACTGTCTCCTCTGCATATACTGCCTCCTCTTCTGCATACTGCCTCCTCTGCTGCATACTGCCTCCTCTGCTGCATACTGCCTCCTCTGCTGCATACTGTCTCCTCTGCTGCATACTGTCTCCTCTGCTGCATACTGTCTCCTCTGCTGCATACTGTCTCCTCTGCTGCATACTGTCTCCTCTGCTGCTACTGTCTCCTCTGCTGCATACTGCCTCCTCTGCATACTGTCTCCTCTTCTGCATACTGTCTCCTCTGCTGCATACTGCCTCCTCTGCATACTGCCTCCTCTGCTGCATACTGCCTCCTCTGCATACCTTCTCCTCTGCTGCATACTGTTTCCTCTGTATACGGTCAGTAGCTGCTCTTTATATACTGTATGTACGGTGGAGTACTAACTAGTTCAATGGTAGAGTACTAGCTACAGTATACGGTAGAGTACTAACTATACGGTAGAGTACTAGCTACAGTATACAGTCGAGTACTAACTATACGGTAGAGTACTAGCTACAGTATACGGTAGAGTACTAGCTATATGGTTGAGTACTAGCTATATGGTTGAGTACTAGCTATATGGTTGAGGACTAGCTAAATGGTAGAGTACTAGCTAAATGGTAGAGTACTAGCTATACGGTAGAGTACTAGCTATACGGTAGAGTACTAGCTATACGGTAGAGTACTAGCTATACGGTAGAGTACTAGCTATACGGTAGAGTACTAGCTATACGGTAGAGTACTAGCTATACGGTAGAGTACTAGCTATACGGTAGAGTACTAGCTATACGGTAGAGTACTAGTTATACGGTAGAGTACTAACTATACGGTAGACTGCTAGTTCAATGGTAGAGTACTATCTACAGTATACGGTAGAGTACTAACTATACGAGAGTACTAACTATACTGTAGAGTACTAACTATACGGTAGAGTACTAGCTATATGGTAAAGTACTAACTATACAGTAGAGTACAAGCTATACTGAGAGTACTAACTATACGAGAGTACTAGCTATACTGTAGAATACTAACTATACCGTGGAGTACTAGCTATACAGTAGAGTACAACCTATACTGAGAGTACTAATTATACGAGAGTACTAGCTATGCGGTAGAGTACTAGCTACGGTGGAGTTGTATGGTAGAGTACTAACTATACGGTAGAGTACTAACTATGCGGTAGAGTACTAGCTATGCGGTAGAGTACTTGCTACGGTGGAGTTGTATGGTAGAGTACTAACTATACGGTAGAGTACTAACTATGCGGTAGAGTACTAGCTACGGTGGAGTTGTATGGTAGAGTACTAACTATACGGTAGAGTACTAACTATACGGTAGAGTACTAACTATACGGTAGAGTACTAACTATACGGTAGAGTACTAACTATACGGTAGAGTACTAACTATGCGGTAGAGTACTAACTATACGGTAGAGTACTAACTATGCGGTAGAGTACTAACTATGCGGTAGAGTACTAACTATACGGTAGAGTACTAACTATGCGGTAGAGTACTAACTATACGGTAGAGTACTAACTATGCGGTAGAGTACTAGTTAAGTAGATGTGTCATGGTTTGTGTACATATAATATGTATTTGTATATATACATATATATACAGTGGGGCAAAAAAGTATTTAGTCAGCCACCAATTGTGCAAGTTCTCACACTTAAAAAGATGAGAGAGGCCTGTAATTTTCATCACAGGTACACTTCACCTATGACAGACAAAATGAGGGGGAAAAATCCAGAAAATCACATTGTAGGATTTTTAATGAATTTATTTGCAAATTATGGTGGAAAATAAGTATTTGGTCACCTACAAACAAGCAAGATTTCTGGCTCTCACAGACCTGTAACTTCTTCTTTAAGAGGCTCCTCTGTCCTCCACTCGTTACCTGTATTAATGGCACCTGTTTGAACTTGTTATCAGTATAAAAGACACCTGTCCACAACCTCAAACAGTCACTCCAAACTCCACTGTGGCCAAGACCAAAGAGCTATCAAAGGACACCAGAAACAAAATTGTAGACCTGCACCAGGCTGGGAAGACTGAATCTGCAATAGGTAAGCAGCTTGGTTTGAAGAAATCAATTATTAGGAAATGGAAGACATACAAGACCACTGATAATCTCCCTCGATCTGGGGCTCCACGCAAGATCTCACCCCGTGGGGTCAAAATGATCACAAGAACGGTGAGCAAAAATCCCAGAACCACACGGGGGGACCTAGTGAATGACCTGCAGAGAGCTGGGACCAAAGTAACAAAGCCTACCATCAGTAACACACTACGCCGCCAGGGACTCAAATCCTGCAGTGCCAGACGTGTCCCCCTGCTTAAGCCAGTACATGTCCAGGCCCGTCTGAAGTTTGCTAGAGAGCATTTGGATAATCCAGAAGAAGATTGGGAGAATGTCATATGGTCAGATGAAACCAAAATATCACTTTCTGGTAAAACTCAACTCGTCGTGTTTGGAGGACAAAGAATGCTGAGTTGCATCCAAAGAACACCATACCTACTGTGAAGCATGGGGGTGGAAACATGCTTTGGGGCTGTTTTTCTGCAAAGGGACCAGGACGACTGATCCGTGTAAAGGAAAGAATGAATGGGGCCATGTATCGTGAGATTTTGAGTGAAAACCTCCTTCCATCAGTAAGGACATTGAAGATGAAACATGGCTGGGTCTTTCAGCATGACAATGATCCCAAACACACCGCCCGGGCAACGAAGGAGTGGCTTCGTAAGAAGCATTTCAAGGTCCTGGAGTGGCCTAGCCAGTCTCCAGATCTCAACCCCATAGAAAATCTTTGGAGGGAGTTGAAAGTCCGTGTTGACCAGCAACAGCCCCAAAACATCACTGCTCTAGAGGAGATCTGCATGGAGGAATGGGCCAAAATACCAGCAACAGTGTGTGAAAACCTTATGAAGACTTACAGAAAAGGTTTGACCTCTGTCATTGCCAACAAAGGGTATAGAACAAAGTATTCAGAGAAACTTTTGTTATTGACCAAATACTTATTTTCCTCCATAATTTGCAAATAAATTCATAAAAAATCCTACAATGTGATTTTCTGGATTTTTTTTTCTTCTCATTTTGTCTGGCATAGTTGAAGTGTACCTATGATGAAAATTACAGGCCTCTCTCATCTTTTTAAGTGGGAGAACTTGCACAATTGGTGGCTGACTAAATACTTTTTTGCCCCACTGTACATATACATATATATATACATACATATTGGTCTGTATAGATATTTATGAATGTTCTCACCTTCTCTCTCTACGTGTGCAGCTGTGTCAGGCGGGTCTGCGTACCCTGCAGGACCTGGGGCCGGAGATGAGGATGGCAATGTCAGCTGACCTGGAGGAGGAAGAGGAAGAGGGCATGGAGGAAGAGCCAGAGGAAGATGATTCTCCCTATAAGGTCACTGTGTATATATACAGTTGGAGTCGGAAGTTTACATACACCTTAGCCAAATACATTTAAACTCAGTTTTTCACAATTCCTGACATTTTAATCCTAGTAAAAATTCCCTCTTAGGTCAGTTAGGATCACAACTTCATTTTAAGTGTTAGAATGTATTTTATTCATTTTTTTATTTTATTTATTTCACCTTTATTTAACCATGTAGGCTAGTTGAGAACAAGTTCTCATTTACAACTGAAACCTGGCCAAGATAAAGCAAAGCAGTGCGACACAAACAACAACACAGAGTTACACATGGAATAAACAAGCGTACAGTCAATAACACAATAGAAAAAAAGAAAGTCTATATACAGTGTGTGCAAATGGTGTGAGGAGGTAAGGCAATTATTAGGCCATAGAAGCAAAGTAATTACAATTTAGCAGATTAACACTGGGGTGATAGATGAGCAGATGATGATGTGCAAGTAGAGATAATGATTTATTTCAGCTTTAATTTCTTTCATCACATTCCCAGTGGGTCAGAAGTTTACATACACTCAAATAGTATTTGGTAGCATTGCGTTTAAATTGTTTAACTTGGGTCAAACGTTTTGGGTAGCCTTCCACAAGCTTCTCACAATAAGTTGGGTGAATTTTGGCCCATTCCTCCTGACAGAGCTGGTGTAACTGAGTTAGGTTTGTAGGCCTCCTTGCTCGCACACACTTTTTCAGTTCTGCCCAACAAATGTTCAATAGGATTGAGGTCAGGGCTTTGTGATGGCCACTCCAATACCTTGACTTTGTTGTCCTTAATAAGCCATTTTGCCACAACTTTGTAAGTATGCTTGGGGTCATTGCCCATTTGGAAGACCCATTTGCGACCAAGCTTTAACTGATGTCTTGAGATGTTGCTTCAAAATATCCACATAATTTTCCTGCCTCATGATGCCATATATTTTGTGAAGTGCACCAGTCCTCCTGCAGCAAAGCACCCCCACAACATGATGTTGCCACCCCCATGCTTCATGGTTGGGATGGTGTTCTTCAGCTTGCAAGCCTCCCCCTTTTTCCTCTAAACATAATGATGGTCATTATGGCCAAACAGTTCTATTTTTGTTTCATCAGACCAGAGGACATTTCTCCAAAAAGTATGATCTTTGTCCCCATGTGCAGTTGCAAACCGTAGTCTGGCTTTATGGCGGTTTTGGAGCAGTGGCTTCTTCATTGCTGAGCGGCCTCTCAGGTTATGTCGATATAGGACTCGTTTTACTGTGGATATAGATACTTTTGTACCTGTTTCCTCCAGCATCTTCACAAGGTCCTTTGCTGTTGTTCTGGGATTGATTTGCACTTTTCACACCAAAGTACGTTCATCTCTAGGAGACAGAACGCGTCTCCTTCCTGATCGGTATGACGGCTGCGTGGTCCCATGGTGTTTATACTTGCATACTATTGTTTGTACAGATGAACGTGGTACTGAGTTTGAGGCACTGAGTTTGAAGGTAGGTCTTGAAATACATCCACAGGTACACCTCCAATTGACTCAAATTATGTCAATTAACCTATCAGATGTTTATAAAGCCATGACATCATTTTCTGGGATTTTCTAAGCGGTTTAAAGGCACAGTCAAATCAAATCAAATGTATCAGCTGATGTCTCAAAGTGCTGTATAGAAACCCAGCCTAAAACCCCAAACAGCAAGCAATGCAGGTGTAGAAGCACGGTGGCTAGGAAAAACTCCCTAGAAAGGCCAAAACCTAGGAAGAAACCTAGAGAGGAACCAGGCTATGTGGGGTGGCCAGTCCTCTTCTGGCTGTGCCGGGTGGAGATTATAACAGAACATGGCCAAGATGTTCAAATGTTCATAAATGACCAGCATGGTCCAATAATAATAAGGCAGAACAGTTGAAACTGGAGCAGCAGCACGGCCAGGTGGACTGGGGACAGCAAGGAGTCATCATGTCAGGTAGTCCTGAGGCATGGTCCTAGGGCTCAGGTCCACCAAGTGAGAGAAAGAAAGAGAGAATTAGAGAGAGCACACTTAAATTCACACAGGACACCAAATAGGACAGGAGAAGTACTCCAGATATAACAAACTGACCCTAGCCCCCCGACACATAAACTACTGCAGCATAAATACTGGAGGCTGAGACAGGATGGGTCAGGAGACACTGTGGCCCCATCCGAGGACACCCCCGGACAGGGCCAAACAGGAAGGATATAACCCCACCCACGTTGCCAAAGCACAGCCCCCACACCACTAGAGGGATATCTTCAACCACCAACTTACCATCCTGAGACCAGGCTGAGTATAGCCCGCAAACATCTACGCCACGGCACAACCCAAGGGGGGGGGGCCAACCCAGACAGGATGACCACATCAGTGACTCAACCCACTCAGGTGATGCACCCCTCCCAGGGACGGTATGAGAGAGCCCCAGTAAGCCAGTGACTCAGCCCCTTTAATAGGGTTAGAGGCAGAGAATCCCAGTGGAAAGAGGGGAACCGGCCAGGCAGAGACAGCAAGGGCGGTTCGTTGCTCCAGAGCCTTTCCGTTCACCTTCCCACTCCTGGGCCAGACTACACTCAATCATAGGACCCACTGAAGAGATAAGTCGTCAATAAAGACTTAAAGGTTGAGACCGAGTTTGCGTCTCTGACGTGGGTAGGCAGACCGTTCCATAAAAATGGAGCTTTATAGGAGAAAGCCCTGCCTCCAGCTGTTTGCTTAGAAATTCTAGGGACAATTAGGAGGCCTGCGTCTTGTGACCGTAGCGTACGTGTAGGTATGTACGGTGTTACGTACCAAATCAGAGAGATAGGTAGGAGCAAGCCCATGTAATGCTTTGTAGATAAGCAGTAAAACCTTGAAATCAGCCCTTGCTTTGACAGGAAGCCAGTGTAGGGAGGCTAGCACTGGAGTAATATGATCAAATTTTTGGGTTCTAGTCAGGATTCTAGCAGCCGTATTTAGCACTAACTGAAGTTTATTTAGTGCTTTATCCGGGTAGCCGGAAAGTAGAGCATTGCAGTAGTCTAACCTAGAAGTGACAAAAGCATGGATTAATTTTTCTGCATCATTTTTGGACAGAAAGTTTCTGATTTTTGCAATGTTAGGTAGATGGAAATAATCTGTCCTTGAAATGGTCTTGATATGTTCTTCAAAAGAGAGATCAGGGTCCAGAGTAACGCCGAGGTCCTTCACAGTTTTATTTGAGACGACTGTACAACCATTAAGATTAATTGTCAGATTCAACAGAAGATCTCTTTGTTTCTTGGGACCTAGAACAAGCATCTCTGTTTTGTCCGAGTTTAAAAGTAAAAAGTTTGCAGCCATCCACTTCCTTATGTCTGAAACACATGCTTCTAGCGAGGGCAATTTTGGGGCTTCACCATGTTTCATTGAAATGTACAGCTGTGTGTCATCCGCATAGCAGTGAAAGTTAACATTTATGTTTTCGAAAGACATCCCCAAGAGGTAAAATATATAGTGAAAACAATAGTGGTCCTAAAACGGAACCTTGAGGAACACCGAAATTTACAGTTGATTTGTCAGAGGACAAACCATTCACAGAGACAAACTGATATCTTTCCGACAGATAAGATCTAAACCAGGCCAGAACTTGTCCGTGTAGACCAATTTGGGTTTCCAATCTCTCCAAAAGAATGTGGTGATCGATGGTATCAAAAGCAGCACTAAGGTCTAGGAGCACGAGGACAGATGCAGAGCCTCGGTCTGATGCCATTAAAAGGTCATTTACCACCTTCACAAGTGCAGTCTCAGTGCTATGATGGGGTCTAAAACCAGACTGAAGCATTTCGTATACATTGTTTGTCTTCAGGAAGGCAGTGAGTTGCTGCGCAACAGCCTTTTCTAAAAATTTTGAGAGGAATGGAAGATTCGATATAGGCCGATAGTTTTTTATATTGTCTGGGTCAAGGTTTGGCTTTTTCAAGAGAGGCTTTACTACTGCCACGTTTAGTGAGTTTGGTACATATCCGGTGGATAGAGAGCTGTTTATTATGTTCAACATAGGAGGGCCAAGCACAGGAAGCAGCTCTTTCAGTAGTTTAGTTGGAATAGGGTCCAGTATGCAGCTTGAAGGTTTAGAGGCCATGATTATTTTCATCATTGTGTCAAGAGATATAGTACTAAAACACTTGAGCGTCTCTCTTGATCCTAGGTCCTGGCAGAGTTGTGCAGACTCAGGACAACTGAGCTTTGAAGGAATACGCAGATTTAAAGAGGAGTCCGTGATTTGCTTTCTAATAATCATGATCTTTTCCTCAAAGAAGTTCATGAATTTATCACTGCTAAAGTGAAAGCCATCCTCTCTTGGGGAATGCTGCTTTTTAGTTAGCTTTGCGACAGTATCAAAAAGGAATTTCGGATTGTTCTTATTTTCCTCAATTAAGTTAGAAAAATAGGATGATCGAGCAGCAGTAAGGGCTCTTCTACTGCACGGTACTGTTTTTCCAAGCAAGTCGGAAGACTTCCATTTTGGTGTGGCGCCATTTCCGTTCCAATTTTCTGGAAGCTTGCTTCAGAGCTCGGGTATTTTCTGTGTACCAGGGAGCTAGTTTCTTATGAGAAATGTTTTTAGTTTTTAGGGGTGCAACTGCATCTAGGGTATTACGCAAGGTTAAATTGAGTTCCTCAGTTAGGTGGTTAACTGATTTTTGTCCTCTGGTGTCCTTGGGTAGACAGAGGGAATCTGGAAGGACATCAAGGAATCTTTGTGTAGTCTGTGAATTTATAGCACGACTTTTGATGTTCCTTGGTTGGGGTCTGAGCAGATTATTTGTTGCAATTGCAAACGTAATCAAATGGTGGTCCGATAGTCCAGGATTATGAGGAAACACAGTCAACTTAGTGTATGAAAACTTCTGACCCACTGGAATTGTGATACAGTGAATTATAAGTGAAATAATCTGTCTGTAAACATTTGTTGGAAAAATTACTTGTGTCATGCACAAAGTAGATGTCCTAACTGACTTGCCAAAACTATAGTTTGTTAATAAGAAATGTGTGGAGTGGTTGAAAAACTAGTTTTAATAACTCCAACCTAAGTGTATGTAAACTTCTGACTTCAACTACATGTTATATGAAGTCAACGTGTGTTGAGACGGGACAGACACTAGCAAGCTGTAAAACAGGGCTGTCCAAACTGATCCGCAAAAGAGGATTTACATTCATCTGGATTTAACCTTGTGATTTTATCTCTAACTTTGTGCATGTTTGAAATTGAAATTGACTGCAGTTGAACTGCACATAATCACTGATCTAGAAATCACACAAATAACTAGTCATTATGTGATTCTCAGCATTGCCTTGATCAACTTATCCCCTCTAACACTCTCCCCACAGACTGATAATGGCTATGCCCCTGAGGGTAAGGACAGACGTGGCTCCATGGTCACCACCCTTACTGGAGGAGGAGGTATGCCCAGGGAGAGTCTCTCCAACGGGGGTCTGGCCCACCGAGGTTCCACCTCCTTCTCCAAGACCCCCAACGGAGGAGGCCTGGAGCAGGATGAGCTGAGACGAGGAGACAACATGAGGTCCTCGCTCAACCATCATCATCGTCATTCTTCCATTAAGAACGGACTGGTGGACCAACCGGCCATGAGCAGAAGGAATTCTAACAAGTATTCAAGGTAGGCACTTGACTAGTCTCGGGAAAAAGCCAGAACAAACAAAAAATCTCAGGTAATTGCATCAGATTTTCCTTTAGGGGAAGAGATATGAGAAAAGCTAATAACAAGAAAACCATCTCCACTCCCAAGGTCTCCACCCCCTTAAACTGAAACTTTCGGCCAATGGGCCAAATGGCCCCTCCCCATCCGAAACACGTGAACACTTACGAAAACGTGATTTGTCCAAATGATCAGTGAAGGAGAAATCTGCGTACGAGAACAATGTTCCTTAGTTGTCGCAGACGCTACGATACGATCCTATGTTACGTGTTTCTGACTGACTATCAGACTGACCCTTCTCTCAGAACCTTTATCTCCTTCTGTCTCTGTTTAAGCATGTTTCACCTGTTTTCATAGCTTGCTCCCAATCAGCCAGCCAGTCTGGCAGTCCGTCAATCAGTCTGTCAATCAGTCTGGAAGTCGGTCAATCAGTCCATTAATCAGTCAGCCAGTCAGTCCGTCAACCAGTCAACCAGTCAGTCCATTAATCAGTCAGCCAGTCAGGTAGTCAGCCAGTCAGGTAGTCAGCCAGCCAGTCAGTCCATCAGTCAGTCCATTAATCAGTCAGCCAGCCAGCCAGTCCATCAGTCAGTCCATTAATCAGTCAGCCAGTCAGCACGTCAATCCGTCTATCAGTGTTACGGCTCTTGTTTGTAGAATGAATAGTGGACCAAGGTGCAGCGTGGAAAGTGTTCATGATTTTAACATTCAAAAAACACACAAACACAATAACAAATGTGAAAACGAAAGCGCACAGTTCTGTCAGGCACAGACACTAAACAGAAAACAAGATCCCACAAAGATCCCACAAAACCCAAAAGGAAAATGATAACTTATATATGATCCCCAATCAGAGACAACGATAGACAGCTGCCTTTGATTGGGAACCAGACACGGCCAAACACAAAGAAATAGAGAACATAGACTTTCCCACCCGAGCCACTCCCTGACCTAACCAAACATAGAGAATAATAAGGATCTCTAAGGTCAGACTGTGAAAATCAGTCAATCAATCCCTCCCTCTCTCCAGTAGAAGAGACAGCAGAGGAGACAGGTATTCTCCTGTCCGAGGTCGTAACGGAGGGATGGATGGAGGAGAGGAGAGTTACGGAGGAGAGGAAGGTTACTACGATGAGGATAACGAGAGCCTTGATCCTCGTGACAGGTAATGTGTGTGTGTGTGTGTGTGTGTGTGTGTGTGTGTGTGTGTGTGTGTGTGTGTGTGTGTGTGTGTGTGTGTGTGTGTGTGTGTGTGTGTGTGTGTGTGTGTGTGTGTGTGTGTGTGTGTGTGTGTGCGTGTTTATATGAGCCTGTGTTTGAGAATATGTGTGTGGGTGCTAAAAGTGTGCTAGTGTGTATTATCACTATATCTTTGTTTTGATCTAGATCCTAATCATGATCCTAATCTTAATCTTGATCTTAATCTCGATCCCATTCCTCCCACCCAGACTTCGTTACCCTGACGACCCTCCTCTGTACCCTGGTCAGCATGACCACATGTACGACGCCCACGCCCCCAGCAACGCTGCCTACGGTAATAACTATGGCAACGGGAACGGGAATGGCTATGGAGATGGACGGAGGACCGCGAGGAGACGCCTCCTCCCCGCCACACCTACCGGTAACATCACAACACCAGGGCTGCTTTACATGGGGCATGACGGTGGGGAACAACCAGGTAGAATTATATGATGTAAAACAAATATGCCTCTCACTCATGTAGAGTAAGGAACCATGTCATCTCTATTCATGACATTTCTATCTGCAATGTTCAGGAGGTTTTACGCTCTTGACCTCTACACTGCGTCTTCATTTTGGTTGTCCTCATTCAGTTGTAAACTATGTCTATCTGAAGCTATGGGCCGTCGTCAAAAGTACAGTATTTCACAATAGTAAATAGGGTGCCATTTGAGAAACACCCTCCATGTGACTTCCTGTTTCCTTCTTGCTTCCTGCAAGTAAACATCCTGTTTACTTCCTGGTTCCACCGTGTGACTTCCTAGTTCCACCATGTGACTTCATTGGTATTTCTTGCTTCCTCCATGTGACTTCCTGTTTACTTCCTGGTTCCACCATGAGACTTCCTGTTTACTTCCTGGTTCCACCATGTGACTCCTTGTTTACTTCCTGGTTCCTCCCAGGTCGTAAGCCATCCTTTAATATCCAATGTCTGAGGAGGCAGGACAGCAATGATGACCTCCCCATCCCAGGAACCTACCACCAGAACTCTCCCCCCTGCCGGGCACGCACACAGGTCACTACACAGGTAACACATCAGCACCGTTACACATATACACACACACACACGTAACGAGGACTATTGGAAAGTGCAGTTGTGTAGCAACGGCTGTAACATGTTCCAACCTCTCTGTACTTCTCCCTCCCTACAGACGTACGGCAGTTACGAGTCCCGTCGCAGCAGCAGCCGTTCCTCAACAGGTTCCTCTGCCTCCTGGGCCAACCCTTGCCCTCGCCGAGGTCGCCTCCTCTATGCCCCTCTCATCCTGGTCGAAGAGGAAGGGGCGGGGGGCAGCGGCGGCTCCGGGATCCGACCTGGCCCTGCGGGGTGGTACACGGGGCCCCCTTGTCCCTCAGGAGGTTCCCAGGGACCATACAGGGCCTATACCACACTAGAGGTCCCCACTCAGCTCAGCCCTCACTACAGCGACAAGAGAGGCAGCGCTGACAGCCTGGTAGAAGCCGTGAGTATTACTACACATGTAGACATATTTAGAGATCGATATTGATTTAAACATCCATAGAGTCTGGACTAATGCATTCATTACATTCAGGTTATTGATGAGAAATTAATGGGTTAAGTTTAAAAAAATACAAAAATATTTTTTAAATCAACCAACCAACCAATCACTGTCTCTCCTCATGTAGGTGCTGATCTCAGAGGGGCTGGGTCTGTATGCCAAGGATCCCAAGTTTGTGGCCTTCGCCAAACGGGAGATTGCTGACGCGTGTCACATGACAATTGACGAGATGGAGAGTGCGGCCAGCGACCTGCTGAGTCGGAGAAGCAGGGGCGGAGGGGGTGGCGGTTTCCTGAACAATCCCGACCTTGGAACCCTGTACAGCGACGAGGAGCCAATCAGAACGGGCCGCGACGAGGAAGACCTGGCGGACGAGATGACCTGCGTCACTTCCTTCTGATCTGGACGACGGTCGATCAATTAATCAATCGATCGATCGTGATTGATTGATTGAGTTTATTGTGATCAGGAGCAGACCAGACTTACTGGGCACGAGGGAGACAGAGGACAACTGAGGGACAGATGGATGGAGGACAGATATGGAGCTGGACAGACAGACAAGAGGTTGTCCAGTCCAGTGTCCTTAGTCCCTCCATCTTGACTATAGACAGACATATATTATAGGCCTCTAGGTTTTACAGAGAATGGACCCAAAGGGACTAGATGAAGATGTGAGACAGAGGATGGACCCAAAGGGACTAGATGAAGATGTGAGACAGAGGATGGACCGAAGAGACTAGATGGAGATGTGAGACAGAGGATGGACCCAAAGGGACTAGATGGAGATGTGAGACAGAGGATGGACCAAAGGGACTAGATGGAGATGTGAGACAGAGAATGGACCAAAGGGACTAGATGGAGATGTGAGACAGAGGATGGACCCAAAGGGACTAGATGGAGCGACAGAGAAAAAGGTGAAAGAAGAGAAAGATTTTTTAAAAAGAGACAGAAAGACGTGAGAGATGACCTCCCCAAAGGCACGCTATATAGTGCACTGCTTTTTGACCAGGGCCCATAGGGACTATGGACGATGTAGGGAATAAGGGGGCATTTGGGAAGCAAACAAATATGTGGGTGAGGTGAGGAACCGATTCGGGAAGGTGGATGATCTTAAGGATGAGTTGTGTGTGTGTGTGGAGAAGATCACATTAATGGAAGAATAGAATATGAGAGATGGGGAGAAAGAGAGAAGAGAGAGAAGCGAGTGAGAAAGATGGGGTGGAGAGTAGGAGAGAGAGAGAGAGAGAGAGTAGAGCGAGAGAGAGATGGGGGAGAGTGTGACTCAGTGTGTCTGCTGGGTGAGTCAGTGAGTAGCACTCTCAGATCATGAACACATTTGTATCAAATTGTGTTGGTCTCTAATAACAGACTCCTTTAAGATATTTGTACTGCGCATCATGTTGTACACGCACATTATCTTGATGGATATACTGTACAATGTTTTTCATTTTCAGCTTTAGATTATTTTTGATTTGACGAAAGAACTGAAATTGTGAGATACTTTTAAAAAACGAAGTTGTTAGTGTTGTCTTGTCGTCGTGATGCGTCTACTACCAGGGTCGGTTGGGCTCAATTCAGTTTTCAATTCAGTCAATTTAAATTAAATTCCTGAATTAGAATTAACTAGCCTGAATTGGCTGAATTAAAACCTGAATTGGCTGAATTAAAACCTGATTTGGCTGAATTAAAACCTGAATTGGCTGAATTAAAACCTGATTTGGCTGAATTAAAACCTGAATTGGCTTAATTAAAACCTGAATTGGCTGAATTAAAACCTGAATTGGCTGAATTAAAACCTGAATTGGCTGAATTAAAACCTGATTTGGCTGAATTAAAACCTGAATTGGCTGAATTAAAACCTGATTTGGCTGAATTAAAACCTGAATTGGCTGAATTAAAACCTGATTTGGCTGAATTAAAACCTGAATTGGCTGAATTAAAACCTGAATTGGCTGAATTAAAACCTGAATTGGCTGAATTAAAACCTGAATTGGCTGAATTAAAACCTGAATTGGCTGAATTAAAACCTGAATTGGCTGAATTAAAACCTGAATTGGCTTAATTAAAACCTGAATTGGCTGAATTAAAACCTGAATTGGCTGAATTAAAACCTGAATTGGCTGAATTAAAACCTGAATTGGCTGAATTAAAACCTGAATTGGCTGAATTAAAACCTGAATTGGCTGAATTAAAACCTGAATTGAACCACCACTCTGTTCTTCTTCTCTTTGTGTTAGATATCACGTCTATGTTGCTTTCTGTTTGAAAACAGATCACATCACGTCTGTTGTTTTATTTTTGATGTTTTTCCATGATGTCGCTGTGCTGTGCCCCAAATTACACCCCATTCCCTAAATAATGCACTACTTCTGACCAGGGCTCTGGTCCAATGTAGTATCAAATAGGGAATAGTGTCCCATTTAGGACACAGTCTCTGTCTAAATGCACTGTGATTGCTGTTTTTAATAATAATAGTAATTTAATTTCAAGCAACAAAAAAAAATGTTATTTTTAAATGTATTTTTATTTCTATCCTGGACATGCAGGGTTTATAAGCAGCTGAAAATACTAAGTGCTCATTTTATTCTGGCATTAATAACTTAATTGCATGTTTTATCAGCTCATATAGACTAAAAACAAAGGTTCATTTGAAATGTCATTGCTCATTGTCGAAAGCATCAATGTTTTTATTCAGATTTCTATAATTCTATATGAATCTAATACAATTCATTCAAATGTCACATCGATAAACACAAAATGGTGAACAAAATGGTTATCCATGTAGTTTGTTATATATTTATCACGTAGGTTCTTCGTGAGTTGTTGCTAATCGGTGTTACTCAGGTTATGACGGCTCCTGACAGTCGTTAAAGTGTTGCAACAGACACCTGGCTACCGTGGGCTGCTCTGTTCTGCTGCCCCCTAGGGGATGGGAGGTGGAAGGTGGAAATGTTCTGTCTGTCACAGCACTAACTAATCCATTCCTCACAGCAGCAACAGTAGGGATGCTAGTTAAAAGATGATTGAAAGAAAGCAGACTAGCAGAACAGTAGTAACTAGTAATAGTAAATTATTATAATAGTATAGCGTAGTATAGTTTACTATTATTATCTGAAGAACAAAATGGGCCGGTGTGTTAGAAATTCCCGGACCGGTTTTGGTCCCAGTCCGTCCCTTTTATGTCGTCATAAAACCTGCAGTGAGTGATTGTTATTATACAGAGCCTTCAGAACGTGTTCATAGCCCCTTGACTGTTTTTTCTCAACCATCTACACGCAATACTTCACGATGACAAAGTGAAAACAGGTTTACACGTTTATTTACATACGTTTTCACACCCCTGAGTCAATACATGTTAGAATCACCAGTGATTACAGCTGGGAGTCTTTCTGGGTAAGTCTCTAAGAGTGATTACAGCTGGGAGTCTTTCTGGGTACGTCTCTAAGAGTGATTACAGCTGGGAGTCTTTCTGGGTAAGTCTCTAAGAGTGATTACAGCTGGGAGTCTTTCTGGGTAAGTCTCTAAGAGCTGTGAGTCTTTCTGGGTAAGTCTCTAAGAGTGATTACAGCTGTGAGTCTTTCTGGGTAAGTCTCTAAGAGTGATTACAGCTGGGAGTCTTTCTGGGTAAGTCTCTAAGAGCTGTGAGTCTTTCTGGGTACGTATCTAAGAGTGATTACAGCTGTGAGTCTTTCTGGGTGAGTCTCTAAGAGTGATTACAGCTGTGAGTCTTTCTGGGTGAGTCTCTAAGAGTGATTACAGCTGGGAGTCTTTCTGGGTAAGTCTCTAAGAGTCATTAAAGCTGTGAGCCTTTCTGGGTAAGTCTCTAAGAGCTGTGAGTCTTTCTGGGTACGTCTCTAAGAGTGATTACAGCTGTGAGTCTTTCTGGGTGAGTCTCTAAGAGTGATTACAGCTGTGAGTCTTTCTGGGTGAGTCTCTAAGAGTGATTACAGCTGGGAGTCTTTCTGGGTAAGTCTCTAAGAGTCATTAAAGCTGTGAGCCTTTCTGGATAAGTCTCTAATATTTTTCCACACCTGGATTGTACAATATTTGCACATGATTATTTTGAAAATTCTTCAAGATCTGTCAAATTGGTTGTTGACCATCGCTAGACAACCATTTCATGTCTTGCCGTAGATTTTCAAGCAGATTTAAGTAAAAGTTGTAACTCGGCCACTCAGGAACATTCACCGTCTTCTTGGCAAGCAACTCCAGTGTAGATTTGGACTTCTGTTTTAGGTTATTGTCCTTCTGAAAGGTGAATTCATCTACCAGTGTCTGGTGAAAAGCTGACTGAACCAGGTTTTCCTCTAGGATTTTGCCTGTGCTTAGTTCCAATTCCATTTTTAAAAAAATTATCCTGAAAAAATCCCCAGCCCTTAACAATTACAAGCATACTCATAACATGATGCAGCTAGTGGTACTCAGTAATGTGTTGGATTTGCCCCAAACATAACACTTTGTATCAGTGGAGAACCATGACTATAGAACCTAGGCTTTCAGTGGGACCAAACATCTTTCAATACTTTGTAAAAAAAAAAAATTAAACTAGAAAATAACAGAAAATTTTTCTATTTAAATTGACCCATCTATATATAAAATGCATAATGGAAAATGACAGCTGGGCTGATTAAAAACAAACTATTTGGAGGCCAATTGTCAGATATACTATTAACGAGACAATATTGCCATGTATATGTTGTTTCAGTGGCGAACCATGAATATAGGACCTTGAATATAGGCCTTGAGGGACCAAAAATATTCAAATATGTATCAAACTCAATTACCTAGAAAATAACAGAAAACACAGCATCACTTAATGTGCCAAGATTTTATTTTCTGTAGTCGGACCGTTCAGGTTCTAGTGGAGGAGAAATACCTTTTGACGACATTATGAATGAATCAAAACACTGCTTTGTGTGATGTATTGTTGTCTTTACCTTCTTGCCCTTTGTGCTGTTGTCTGTGCCCAATGTTTGTACCATGTTTTGTGCTGCTACCATGTTGTGCTGCTGTCATGTTGTGTTGCTACCATGTTGTGCTGCTACCATGTTGTTCTGCTACCATGTTGTGTTGCTACCATGTTGTGCTGCTGTCATGTTGTGCTGTTACCATGTTGTGTTGCTACCATGTTGTGCTGCTGTCATGTTGTGTTGCTACCATGTTGTGCTGCTACCATGTTGTGCTGCTACCATGTTGTGCTGCTACCATGTTGTGTTGCTACCATGTTGTGCTGCTACCACGTTGTGCTGCTACCATGTTGTGCTGCTACCATGATGTTCTTCTTTTTTTAAATCCCAGCCCTCGTCCCCGCAGGAGGCCCTTTTCCGTTTCCTAGGCCGTCATTGTAAATAAGAATTTGTTCTTAAGTGACTTGCCTAGTTGAATAAATGTACAATAAAATAAATAAAAATACCAATCACGGCCGGTTGTGGTACAGCCTCGATGTTGGAACATTGCTGCAGGGACTTGCTTCCATTCAGCCACAAGAGCATTAGTGAGGTTGGGCACTGATGTTGGACGATTAGGCCTAGTCTTGTTGGGCGGTTAGGCCTGGCTCGCAGTCGGAGTTCCAATTCATTACAAAGCTGTTCGATGGGGTGGAGGTCAGGGCTCTGTGCAGGCCAGTCAAGTTCTTCTACACCGATCTCGACAAACCATTTCTTTATGGACCTCACTTTGTGCACAGTGGCATTGTCATCCTGAAACAGGAAAGGGCCTTCCCCAAACTGTTGCCACAAAGTTGGAAGCACAGAATCGTCTACAATGTCATTGCATGCTGTAGTAAGATGTTCTTTCACTGGAACTAAGGGGCCTAGCCCGAACCATGAAAAACAGCCCCAGACCATTATTCCTCCTCCACCAAACTTTACAGTTGCCGCTATATATTCGCCAAACCCAGATTCGTCTGTCGGACTGCCAGATGGTGAAACGTGATTCAGAGTCCAATTTTTACACCAGTCCAGCCGACGCTTGGCATTGCTCATGGTGATCTTAGGCTTGTGTGCAGCTGCTCGGCCATGGAAACCCATTTCATGAAGCTCCTGACGAACAGTTCTTGTGCTGACATTGCATCCAGAGGCAGTTTGGAACTCGGTAGTGAGTGTTGCAACCGAGGACAGATGATTTTAACGTGCTACGCGCTTCAGCACTCAACGGTCTAAGGCACTGCATTTCAGTGCAAGAGGTGATACTACAGTCCCTGGTTCGAATCCAGGTTGAATCACATCCGGCTGTGATTGGGAGTCCCATAGGGCGGCACACAATTGGCCCGGGTTTGGCCGGGGTAGGCTGACATTGTAATTAAGAAATTGTTCTTAACTGACATGCCCGGTTAAATAAGAAAAATCCCAAAGTGACAACAATCCACACATTTTGGTTTGAAACCCCAGCGGGAATCGAACCCACAACTCTGGCGTTGCCAGTGCCATTCTCTTATGAACGGAGACAACGACAGGACCACTACAATACAGGTGGAAGATGTTTGTTTTTTTCTTTTTTTTCTTTTCACCTTTATTTAACCATGTAGGGTAGTTGAGAACACCTTTATTTAACCAGGTAGGCCAGTTGAGAACACCTTTATTTAACCAGGTAGGCCAGTTGAGAACACCTTTATTTAACCAGGTAGGCCAGTTGAGAACACCTTTATTTAATCAGGTAGGCTAGTTGAGAACACCTTTATTTAACCAGGTAGGCTAGTTGAGAACACCTTTATTTAATCAGGTAGGCTAGTTGAGAACACCTTTATTTAATCAGGTAGGCTAGTTGAGAACACCTTTATTTAATCAGGTAGGCTAGTTGAGAACACCTTTATTTAATCAGGTAGGCCAGTTGAGAACACCTTTATTTAATCAGGTAGGCTAGTTGAGAACACCTTTATTTAACCAGGTAGGCCAGTTGAGAACACCTTTATTTAACCAGGTAGGCTAGTTGAGAACACCTTTATTTAATCAGGTAGGCTAGTTGAGAACACCTTTATTTAACCAGGTAGGCTAGTTGAGAACACCTTTATTTAATCAGGTAGGCTAGTTGAGAACACCTTTATTTAACCAGGTAGGCTAGTTGAGAACACCTTTATTTAATCAGGTAGGCTAGTTGAGAACACCTTTATTTAACCAGGTAGTTGAGAACACCTTTATTTAATCAGGTAGGCTAGTTGAGAACACCTTTATTTAATCAGGTAGGCTAGTTGAGAACACCTTTATTTAATCAGGTAGGCTAGTTGAGAACACCTTTATTTAACCAGGTAGGCAGTTGAGAACACCTTTATTTAATCAGGTAGGCTAGTTGAGAACACCTTTATTTAACCAGGTAGGCTAGTTGAGAACACCTTTATTTAATCAGGTAGGCTAGTTGAGAACACCTTTATTTAACCAGGTAGGCTAGTTGAGAACACCTTTATTTAACCAGGTAGGCTAGTTGAGAACACCTTTATTTAATCAGGTAGGCCAGTTGAGAACACCTTTATTTAACCAGGTAGGCCAGTTGAGAACACCTTTATTTAACCAGGTAGGCTAGTTGAGAACACCTTTATTTAACCAGGTAGGCCAGTTGAGAACACCTTTATTTAACCAGGTAGGCCACTTGAGAACACCTTTATTTAACCAGGTAGGCTAGTTGAGAACACCTTTATTTAATCAGGTAGACCAGTTGAGAACACCTTTATTTAACCAGGTAGGCTAGTTGAGAACACCTTTATTTAACCAGGTAGGCTAGTTGAGAACACCTTTATTTAACCGGTAGGCTAGTTGAGAACACCTTTATTTAATCAGGTAGGCCAGTTGAGAACACCTTTATTTAACCAGGTAGGCCAGTTGAGAACACCTTTATTTAACCAGGTAGGCCACTTGAGAACACCTTTATTTAACCAGGTAGGCCACTTGAGAACACCTTTATTTAACCAGGTAGGCCAGTTGAGAACACCTTTATTTAACCAGGTAGGCCAGTTGAGAACACCTTTATTTAACCAGGTAGGCCAGTTGAGAACACCTTTATTTAACCAGGTAGGCCAGTTGAGAACACCTTTATTTAACCAGGTAGGCCATTTGAGAACACCTTTATTTAACCAGGTAGGCCAGTTGAGAACACCTTTTTTTAACCAGGTAGGCAAGTTGAGAACAAGTTCTCATTTACAATTGCGACCTGGCCAAGATAAAGCAAAGCAGTTTGACACATACAACAACACAGATTTACACATGGAGTAAAACAAACATACAGTATAAACAAGTCTATATACGATGTGAGCAAATGAGGTGAGATAAGGGAGGTAAAGGCAAAAAAGGCCATGGTGGCAAAGTAAATACAATATAGCAAATAAAACACTGGAATGGTAGTTTTGCAATGGAAGAATGTGCAAAGTAGAAATAAAAATAATGGGGTGCAAAGGAGCAAAATAAATAAATGAATTAAATACAGTAGGGAAAGAGGTAGTTGTTTGGGCTAAATTATAGGTGGGCTATGACCATGCATGATGCATGCAATTCGCCAAACCCAGAGTCGTCTGTCAGACTGTCAGATGGTGAAACGTGATTCAGAGTCCAATGGCAACAATTTCAATTCAGACCTATGTCAGGCTTGGATTCGCTATGCCATGAGGTTTTTTTCCTAGTTGCATGAACAACGAGGATATTTGCAGCAATTTCGACGATAATCTATGGCCACATGCTCAAGACAGGCTTGATGCAAACTAGTGCCTGCTAAAACATCTCAAGGATGATCAAGGGAAACAAGATGCGCCGGAGCTCAATTTCGAGTCTCATAGCAAAGGGTCTGAATACTTACACTACCAGTCATAACTTTGGACACACCAACACATTAAAGGGTTTTTCTTTATTTTTTACTATTTTCTACATTGTAGAATAATAGTGAAGACATCAAAACTATGAAATAACACACATGGAATCATGTAGTAACCAAAAAAAGGGTTAAACAAATCTAAATATATTTTAGATTCTTCAAAGTAGCCACCATCAATGTAGGCCGTCATTGTAAATAATAATTTGTTCTTAACTGACTTGCCTAGTTAAATAAAAGAAAATAGTAACAAATAAATAAAATCTCTGGTGTGTCCAACTTTTCACTGGTACTATATGTAAATAAGGTATTTCTTTTTTGAAGTTGGAATACATTATTATTATTTTTTTAATGTTTTTGCTTTGTTATTGTGCTGTATTGTGTGTAGATTGATGAGGAAAATACATTTTACAACAAGGCTGTAACATATCAAACTGTGGAAAAAGTCAAGGGAATACTTTCCAAACGCACTAAATGGGACTCCCAATCACAACCGGATGTGATTCAGCCTGGATTCACCAGGGTGTCTGTAGTGACGCCTCTAGCGCTGCATGTAAATAGACAATCAAGTTATCGTAAAAGACCTAATGTACACACATTTGATGTCCCTATAAGACAACCATTTTTGGTTCCCAGGAGAATCCTTTTTGGTTTCAAGTATAACCCTTTTGGGTTCCATGTAGAACCCTCTGTTGGAAGGGTCATACATGTAAACCAAAATGTTTTTTATCTGGAACCAGAAATTGTTATTTAAAAGGGTTCTCCTAATGGACACAGCCAAATAACCATTTTATGTTGTAGATAGCTCACTTGCTGGTTTGATAAATAACATTGCCTGAAACCTGAAGATGTGTGTGAGCTTTTCGAGTGAATGCCTATAGTCGTGTGACACACCGCGGAAGAAAAGAGACGTGGGTTCAGGCCCAGTTGGTTACATCCCAGGGATGTGAGACAGCCAAGGGTAAATAATAGTAACATCTCGTCTCACTATTGGCACACACATAGACAATTAGTTAAGCACCGCGGGCAAAGCAGCGCGTTGGTTTACTGCATGGAAAGTGAATGGTACAATTCTACATTTTGGGAAAATAAATAGCGGCAATACCAGCGTCATAAAGGCTTCCAAACAAACTAAATAGGTCTATTTCATTGGATGGTCTGGCTCTCCTTTACATCTAATATAAACATTTTTAAAAATGCATTTATTTGATCCTATATCTAAGTATTTCTCTACCAGTGTGTGTCTGATCCTATTTGACCGTCGTTGGCAGTTTGTGTTATGCGCTCCTGTTTTTTCCGTATCACACGCCATCTACTCCACCTTACACAGTGACGCATAGCGCTGTTCCAGTCTCCTTCCCCCTACCGAGGGCTTTTCCGGTTGTTACGGCTCCCTCCCCCTGCTCCGCAATTTCTCTTATCAACGAGCAAGGCGGCCAGGATGGATATTGTGAATCAGGTAGGGGCTCTGAACATCTAGAAACATAACGGACATTTACTGCTGTTTAAATATCAACTGTACGAACCGGTTATGAGCGTTGCTATGTAGTTATCTGGGATATTAGAATTATCAGGTAAATCCGCGGAAAGCCCCCCTTATGATGCAGACGCTGTTTGTTGACTGAAATACAGCACATCCTTATAATTACTGAGGGAATGGGTGTTTATGCGTTTGTGTCAAATTAAACACACTATCTTGTGGCTATGCCGGGTAAAATGATAAGTATGTCATGTTATTGTTTACTATTATGTCAGATACAGTCATTGGTGGAATATGGATGGTGATATAACGGTATCCCCATCATATACATGTACGCACAGATAAATTATGGACCGAAATATCTTTGTCTATCTGTCGTCCAAATATGTATTTGTTCATATGAGTCAAATATTTTTTTTTATTCTGCAATCCTGGCATTATATTATCCGCTTATAAAGCGGGCCTGGTAAAGGCTATGTGCAGCTGTCATTTCAGATTGCGTTGTAAAATGGCAGTTCACCTTTATTCCCTACATGGCTGTATAGACTAGTGATTCTTCTTTTAGGATGCCTGGAATGCTATCTGATACATCATGTGGGCCTATAAGCAGGGATATTTCTCTCGATATTCGTTGGGTGAATATAAGAACTGAATAAATCGTTTTAGTAAAATGACTGTCCAATGCCCTCAAGTGTTAAAACATGAAATGGGTGTCTGCATTTTCGTCATATTAACACCGTATTGCTTCTAGTTGGATCCTATCATCATTTAAAACGAACGCTGCAATTAAATGATACGTTTGAGTGGGTAACAATCGGTAGTTATTATTGGTAATTGTACGCATGATAATGCTCGTGGTTTCTGACTGAGCATCACTAGCTACACCACAGGAGCTTAAAGCGTAATGGTGTCATGTCCAATCCAAACCGCACCTTTTACCAGGCCCAGTCTCCCCGGGTCGACGTTAACGGCAGGCCATGACTTCGCGTATTCACACCTCACTCTCTGTACTCAAATATTTCGATAGTTGGCCCATCTGTGCTCAAATATTTAGGCTACATACCATGTTTTATAGCCGATATGTGGACATTTTATAAAATATTAAAACCCACAGACGCAAAACAAATATTCAATCATCATGTTGTCTATTTCATTAAAGGTGCAATGTCATACATACCACAGCCTCCTCACCGAACATACGATATATCTTATTGTAAACACATGATGAGACGGAATAGTCCTACTATTGAGAATAACATACAACTAGTGTAAAGGCTGTAGACATATGCGGATGATGGTGAAAATAAATCATGCATGAAAATGCAATATACACTAAACACTAAGAACACCTTCCTGATATTGAGTTGAAAGCGTTTCCACAGGGAAGCTGGCCCATGTTGACTCCATGTCTTACCCACAGTTGATGTCAAGTTGGCTGGATGTCCTTTGGGTGGTGGACCATTCTTGATACACATGGACGGGGGAAACGGGGGAAACTGTTGAACGGGGGAAAATCCGAGAGGGTTGCAGTTCTTTACTCCATCCTGTGTGCCTGGCAACTACAACCATACCCAGTTCAAGGGCACTTAAATCTTTTGTTTTGCCCAATCACCCTCTGAATGGCACACATACACAATCCATGTCTCAATTATCTCAAGCCTTAAAAATCTGTCTTTAACCTGTCTCCTCCCCTTCATCTACACTGATTTTAAGTGGATTTAACAAGTGACATCAATAAGGGATTCATAGCTTTCACCTGGATTCACCTGGTCAGTCTATGTCATGGAAACAGCAGGTGTTCATAATGTTTTGTAAACTCAGTGTATTGCCTTCATCCCCACTCTGACCTGTTGCTAATAGGCCTATGTTGTAATGATAATAGACACTTCATTAGTCCCACATCTTTACTCTGGATGATGATGTGGGTGGGTGAATCATTCTTTCATCATAGGAAAATAATGATTGTCTGTGTGTCTGTTGTATGTAGGCTACCATGAGAAACATCATATGGGTTTAATAATCAGTCATTGTGTTCTCTCTATCGGTATACAGACTCTCTGTTGAGAATCATATATTACTGCTGTAGGCCTATAGAGATGATGGTGATAAAATGATGCGTTTACTGTGTGTCTTCTGTGATCGCTTCTTCAAGGGACATTTAAAAAATCAGCTTCGTAATAATCATCTCCAGCACCACCCCCAACATCCACATATGTGAGAAAAACGAGGAAGATAAGTTTTTCCAATGACGTCATCAGTGCGCATCGTGTGATTTTAACCAATTGTGAATATGCATTGCCTAGTAACTGCCTACTAATTGTCCTCTAATTGGTTGATAATGTCATTCGAAACATGTATCTTCCTATTTATTTTACTACAAAACATATAAACTCGCCATTTTCACATACAGTGGAAGTCGGAAGTTTACTTAGGTTGGAGTCGTTAAAACTCGTTTTTCAACCCCTCCACAAATTTCTTGTTAACAAATTATAGTTTTGGCAAGTCGGTTGTGCATGACACAAGTCATTTTTACAACAATTGTTTACAGACAGATTATTTCACTTATAATTCACTGTATGACAATTCCTGTGGGTCAGAAGTGTACGTACACTAAGTTGACTGTGCCTTTAAACAGCTTGGGAAATTCAAGAAAATTATGTCATGGCTTTAGAAGCTTCTGATAGGCTAATTGACATCATTTGAGTCAATTGGAGGTGTACCTGTGGAAGTATTTCAAGGCCTACCTTCAAACTCACTGCCTCTTTCCTTGACATCATGGGAAAATCAAAAGAAATCTGCCAAGACCTCAGAAAAAAATTGTGTAGACCTCTACAAGTCTGGTTCATCCTTGGGAGCAATATGCAAACACCTGAAGGTACCACGTTCATCTGTACAAACAATAGTACACAAGTATAAACACCATGGGACCACGCAGCCGTCATACTGCTCAGGAAGGAGACGCGCTCTGTCTCGTACTTTGGTGCGAAAAGTGCAAATCAATCCCAGAACAACAGCAAAGGACCTTGTGAAGATGCTGGAGGAAACGGGTACAAAAGTATCTATATCCACAGTAAAACGAGTCCTATATTGACATAACCTGAAAGGCCACTCAGCAAGGGAGAAGCCACTGCCCCAAAACCGCCATAAAAATGCCAGACTACGGTTTGCAACTGTACATGCAGACAAAGATCGTACTTTTTGGAGAAATGTCCTCTGTTCTGTTCTGAACTGTTTGGCCTGAATGACCATCGTTATGTTTGGAGGATAAAGGGGAGGCTTGCAAGCCGAAGAACACCATCCCAACCGTGAAGCACGGGGGTGGCAGCATCATGTTGTGGGGGTGCTTTGCTGCAGGAGGGACTGGTGCACTTCACAAAATAGATGGCATCATGAGGCGGGAAAATTATGTGGATATTTTGAAGCAACATCTCAAGATATCAGTCAGGAAGTTAAAGCTTGGTCGCAAATGGGTCTTCCAAATGGACAATGACCCCAAGCATATTTCCTAAGTTGTGGCAAAATGGCTTAAGGACAACAAAGTTAAGGTATTGAAGTGGCCATCACAAAGCCCTGACCTCAATCCCATAGAAAATGTGTGGGTTCAACGGAAAAAGTGTGTGAGAGCAAGGAGGCCTACAAACCTGACTCAGTTACACCAGCTCTGTCAGGAGGAATGGGCCAAAATTCACCCAACTTATTGTGGGAAGCTTGTGGAAGGCTAACTGAAACATTTGACCCAAGTTAAACAATTTCAAGGCAATGCTACCAAATACTAATTGAGTGTATGTACACTTCTGACCCACTGGGAATGTGATAAAAGAAATAAAATCTGAAATAAATCATTGTCTCTACTATTATTCTGACATTTCACATTCTTAAAATAAAGTGGTGATCCTAACTGACCTAAGACAGGGAATTTTTACTCTGATTAAATGTCAGGAATTGTGAAAAACTGAGTTTAAATGTATTTGGCTAAGGTGTATGTAAACTTCCGACTTCAACTGTATGTTGATGTTGGGGTGGTGCTGATGATGATGAATATAGTGGCATTTCCTGATTAACAGGTTGCAATGTTAATAGACGTTTGATTAGACCCACTTATATCTGTATCATTTCAGTAGGCCTACATTAGTACAGTTGTTCTCTACTTCTGCTGTCTGTGTAGTGCGTTATTATATTACACGGATCAATGATGAATGGCTGTTTTGTTATGATTTGGAATCATCGTTGTTATTTTTCTTTCTTCTCCAGTTGGTTGCAGGCGGACAGTTCAGAGTCCTCAAAGTTCCCCTGGGCTTCATCAAAGCTCTAGAATGGGTAAGTCAATGTTCCCCTGGGCTTCTTCAAAGCTCTAGAATGGGTAAGTCAAAGTTCCCCTGGGCTTCATCAAAGCTCTAGAATGGGTAAATCAATGTTCCCCTGGGCTTTTGTCAAAGCTCTAGAATGGGTAGGTCATCTCCCTCTCTCTCTCTCTCTCTCTCTCTGTCTCTCTCCTCCTCTCTCTCTCTCTGTCTCCCCCTCTTTCTCTGTCTCTCTCCTCCTCTCTCTGACCCCCTCTAACTCCAATCTCCCCCTCTCGCTCTGTCTCTCTGACTCTCCCCCTCTCTCGCCCCCTCTCTCTGTCTCTTTCCTCCTCTCTCTCTGTCGCTCTCCTCTCTCTCTGTCTCTCTCCCCCCTCTCTCTCTGTCTCTCTCTCGCTGTCTCTCTCCCCCTCTCTCTCACCCCCTCTCTCTCTGTCTCTCTCCTTCTCTCTCTGACCCCCTCTAACTCTAATCTCCCCCTCTCGCTCTGTCTCTCTCCTCCTCTCTCTGACCCCCTCTAACTCCAATCTCCCCCTCTCTCTTGTCCTCCCACTCTCCTTCTCTCTGGCCCGTCAATTACGTTTCCATTTCAATTTAAGGGACTTTATTAACATGGGAAACATATGTTTACATTGCCAAAGCAAGTGCAATAGATAATAAACAAAAGTGAAATAAACAATAAAAAATTCAGAGTAAACATTACACTCCAAAATAATATCATATTGTCATATTAAGTCATATTATGTCATATTAAGTCATATAATGTCATATTATGTCATATTATGTCATATTATGTCATATAATGTCATATTAAGTCATATAATGTCATATAATGTCATATTATGTCATATTAAGTCATATAATGTCATATTAAGTCATATAATGTCATATTATGTCATATTATGTCTACATACAGTGTTGTGACGATGTGCAAATAGTTAGTTTACAAAAGGGAAAATAAATCAACATAAATATAGGTTGTATTTACAATGGTGTTTGTTCTTCACTGGTTGCCTGTCTCTCTCTCTCTCTCTCTCAACAACACTAGGTCCAGAGTTAGTCTCTAACTAGGAATAACACTAGGTCCAGAGTTAGTCTCTGACCAGGAACAACACTAGGTCCAGAGTTAGTCTCTAACTAGGAACAACACTAGGTCCAGAGTTAGTCTCTGACCAGGAACAACACTAGGTCCAGAGTTAGTCTCTGACCAGGAACAACACTAGGTCCAGAGTTAGTCTCTGACCAGGAACAACACTAGGTCCAGAGTTAGTCTCTAACTAGGAATCACACTAGGTCCAGAGTTAGTCTCTGACCAGGAACAAAACTAAGGCCCAGAGTTAGTCTCTGACCAGGAACAACACTTGGTCCAGAGTTAGTCTCTGACCAGGAACAACACTAGGTCTAGAGTTAGTCTCTAACTAGGAACAACACTAGGTCCAGAGTTAGTCTCTAACTATGATGAATCACATAGGTCCACCAAGTTAGTCTCTAACTAGGAAATCTTGACAGTGTAGATGTAAACCAGAGTTACTTTCTAACTAGGAATAACCTGAATCCAGAGTTGGTTTCACCAGGAACAACACTAGGTCCAGAGTTAGTCTCTAACTAGGAACAACACTTGACCAGTGTCTGTAATCTGGTTCAGGTTATTAATCAACCCACTCAGGTCCAGAGCTTCTCTCTGACCAGGAACAACACTAGGTCCAGAGTTAGTCTCTAATAGGAACAACACTAACAGAGTTAGTCTCTGACCAGGAACAACACAGGTCAGAGTTAGTCTCTAACTAGGAATCACCCACTCAGGTCCAGGTTAGTCTCTAACTAGGAATCCAGTGTCTAGGTCCAGAGTTAGTCTCTAACTAGGAATCACACTAGGTCCAGAGGAAGTCTCTGACCAGGTCTGTAATCTAGGTCCAGAGTTAGTCTTAATCAACCCAACACAGGTCCAAGTTAGTCACTGTGACCAGGAACAACACTAGGTCAGAGTTAGTCTCTAACTCAGGAACAACACTAGGTCCAAGTTAGTCTGTAACCAGTGAATAACACTAGGTCCAGAGTTAATCACTGACCAGGAACTTCTCACTAGGTCCAGAGTTGTCTGTAATCTGGAACAGGTTATTAATCAGTTAGTCACTGACCAGGAACAACACAGGTCCAAGCTAGTCTCTCACTGTAACCAGTGTCTGTAATCTGGTTCAGGTTATTAATCAACCCACTCAACAGGTCCAAGTTAGTCACTGTAACTAGTGAATCTGTAACTGGTCCAGAGTTAGTCTAACCAACAAAACTAACAGAGTTAGTCTCTGACCAGGAACAACAGTGGTCCAAGTCTGGTCTCTAGGTTAGGAACAACACCAGGTCAACAGGAAGTCTCTAACTAGGAATAACACAGGTCCAAGTTGGTTCAGGATTAATCAACCCAGGTCCAGAGTTCAGTCTGTAACCAGTGTCTGTAATCTGGTTCAGAGTTAGTTAATCAACAACACTAACAGAGAAGTCTCACTGTAACCAGTGTCTGTAATCTAGTTCAGGTTATTAATCAACCCAATCAACAGGTCCAAGCTTAGTCACTGTAACCAGTGTCTGTAATCTGGTTCAGAGTTAGTAATCAACCCAGGAACAACAGGAGGTCTTTCACTGTAACCAGTGTCTGTAATCTGGTTCAGAGTTAGTTAATCTATGAACCCACTCAACAGGAAGTCAGTGTAACCAGTGTCTGTACTATGTGTGAAATTAATCATGTGATGTAAACAGGAGGTCTACTTTCCAGGGACCTGTAATATTGACTGGTTTTCATCAAGCTGCCTGTTCAACAGGAAGCTTCTCACTGTAACCAGTGTCTGTAATCTGGTTCAGGTTATTAATCAACCCACTCAACAGGAAGCTTCTCACTGTAACCAGTGTCTGTAATCTGGTTCAGGTTATTAATCAACCCACTCAACAGGAAGCTTCTCACTGTAACCAGTGTCTGTAATCTGGTTCAGGTTATTAATCAACCCACTCAACAGGAAGCTTCACTAATCAGTGTCTGTAATCTGGTTCAGGTTATTAATCAACCTACCAGGGTGTTTACAAACACTACAGGAACAAGATCATCCACATGTATTGATCACATGTTTACTAATACTGTAAGACTTTGTTCTAAAGCTGTATCCGTACCCATTGGATGCATTGATCACAATATAGTGGCTATATACAGGAAAGACACGTTTACAATAGCTGGGTCTAAAATAGTGTATAAGAGATCATACAAAAGATTTTTCTGTGACTCTTATGTGGATGATGTTAAAAATGTTTGTTGGTCTGATGTGATTAAAGAGGAGCATCCGGACGCTGCACTTGATGAATTTATAAAATTGCTTCTTCCAATTATTGATAAACAAACACCCGTTAAGAAACGGACTGTTAGAACTGTTAAGGCTCCATGGATTAATGAGGAAAACTGTATGGTTGAAAGAGATGGGGCAAAAGGAGTGGCTGGCTGACTGACTGCAAATTGAGAAATGATGTGACTAAACTCAACAAAAAGAAGAAGAAACTGTATTATGAAGCTAAGATCAATGATATAAAAAATGATGTAGCAAAAGCTTTTGAGTACATTAAATTAAATTATGGGCAGAAAGATATTCAACTCCATCTTTCATCCAATCAGATGGATTATTCATCACAAAGCCATTTCATTTTGCCAATTATTGTAATGATTACTTCATTGGCAAAGTGGGAGAACTTAGGCAGGAAATGCCAACAATGAACAAACAGTGAGCAATTGTATTAATGCATAAAAAAACAAATAATGAAAGAAAAGTGAGAATGTTGTAAAGTTAGTGTGGGAGAGGTGGAAGATTTATTGTTATCGATCAATAATGGCAAACCTCCTGGCATTGACAACATAGATAGAAAGCTACTGAGGATGGTAGTTGACTCTATAGCCACTCCTACTGACTCTATAGCCACTCCTACTGAGGATGGTAGCTGACTCTATAGCCACTCCTACTGAGGATGGTAGCTGACTCTATAGCCACTCCTACTGACTCTATAGCCACTCCTACTGACTCTATAGCCACTCCTACTGAGGATGGTAGCTGACTCTATAGCCACTCCTACTGAGGATGGTAGCTGACTCTATAGCCACTCCTACTGAGGATGGTGGCTGACTCTATAGCCACTCCTACTGACTCTATAGCCACTCCTACTGAGGATGGTAGCTGACTCTATAGCCACTCCTACTGAAGATGGTAGCTGACTCTATAGCCACTCCTACTGACTCTCTAGCCACTCCTACTGAGGATGGTAGCTGACTCTATAGCCTCTCCTACTGAGGATGGTAGCTGAATCTATAGCCACTCCTACTGAGGATGGTAGCTGACTCTATAGCCACTCCTACTGACTCTATAGCCACTCCTACTGAGGATGGTAGCTGAATCTATAGCCACTCCTACTGAGGATGGTAGCTGACTCTATAGCCACTCCTACTGAGGATGGTAGCTGACTCTATAGCCACTCCTACTGAGGATGGTAGCTGACTCTATAGCCACTCCTACTGAGGATGGTAGCTGACTCTATAGACACTCCTACTGAGGATGGTAGGTGACTCTATAGCCACTCCTACTGAGGATGGTAGCTGAATCTATAGCCACTCCTACAGAGGATGGTAGCTGACTCTATAGCCACTCCTACTGAGGATGGTAGCTGAATCTATAGCCACTCCTACTGAGGATGGTAGCTGACTCTATAGCCACTCCTACTGAGGATGGTAGCTAACTCTATAGCCACTCCTACTGAGGATGGTAGCTGACTCTATAGCCACTCCTACTGACTCTCTAGCCACTCCTACTGAGGATGGTAGCTAACTCTATAGCCACTCCTACTGAGGATGGTAGCTGACTCTATAGCCACTCCTACTGAGGATGGTAGCTGACTCTATAGCCACTCCTACTGAGGATGGTAGGTGACTCTATAGCCACTCCTACTGAGGATGGTAGCTGAATCTATAGCCACTCCTACTTAGGATGGTAGCTGACTCTATAGCCACTCCTACTGAGGATGGTAGCTGACTCTATAGCCACTCCTACTGAAGATGGTAGCTGACTCTATAGCCACTCCTACTGACTCTCTAGCCACTCCTACTGAGGATGGTCGCTGACTCTATAGCCACTCCTACTGAGGATGGTAGCTGACTCTATAGCCACTCCTACTGACTCTATAGCCACTCCTACTGAGGATGGTAGCTGACTCTATAGCCACTCCTACTGAGGATGGTAGCTGACTCTATAGCCACTCCTACTGACTCTCTAGCCACTCCTACTGAGGATGGTAACTGACTCTATAGCCACTCCTACTGAGGATGGTAGTTGACTCTATAGCCACTCCTACTGAGGATGGTGGCTGACTCTATAGCCACTCCTACTGAGGATGGTGGCTGACTCTATAGCCACTCCTACTGACTCTATAGCCACTCCTACTGAGGATGGTGGCTGACTCTATAGCCACTCCTACTGAGAATGGTGGCTGACTCTATAGCCACTCCTACTGACTCTATAGCCACTCCTACTGAGGATGGTAGCTGACTCTATAGTCACTCCTACTGGGGATGGTGGCTGACTCTATAGCCACTCCTATTGACTCTATAGCCACTCCTACTGAGGATGGTAGCTGACTCTATAGTCACGCCTACTGAGGATGGTAGCTGACTCTATAGCCAGTCCTACTAAGAATGGTGTCTGACTCTATAGCCACTCCTACTGACTCTATAGCCACTCCTACTGACTCTATAGCCACTCCTACTGAGGATGGTAGCTGACTCTATAGTCAATCCTACTGAGGATGGTAGCTGACTCTATAGCCACTCCTACTGAGGATGGTAGCTGACTCTATAGCCACTCCTACTGAGGATGGTAGCTGACTCTATAGCCACTCCTACTGAGGATGGTAGCTGACTCTATAGCCACTCCTACTGAGGATGGTGGCTGACTCTATAGCCACTCCTACTGAGGATGGTAGCTGACTCTATAGCCACTCCTACTGAGGATGGTAGCTGACTCTATAGCCACTCCTACTGAGGATGGTAGCTGACTCTATAGCCACTCCTACTGAGGATGGTAGCTGACTCTATAGCCACTCCTACTGACTCTATAGCCACTCCTACTGAGGATGGTAGCTGACTCTATAGCCACTCCTACTGAGGATGGTAGCTGACTCTATAACCACTCCTACTGACTCGATAGCCACTCCTACTGACTCTATAGTCACTCCTACTGAGGATGGTAGCTGACTCTATAGCCACTCCTACTGAGGAGGGTAGCTGACTCTATAACCACTCCTACTGACTCTATAGCCACTCCTACTGACTCTATAGTCACTCCTACTGAGGATGGTAGCTGACTCTATAGCCACTCCTACTGACTCTATAGCCACTCCTACTGACTCTATAGTCACTCCTACTGAGGATGGTAGCTGACTCTATAGCCACTCCTACTGAGGATGGTAGCTGACTATATAGACACTCCTATCTGTCATATCTTTAATCTGAGCCTAGAGGAAAGTGTTTGTCCTCAGGCCTGGAGGGAAGACAAAGTAATTCCGCTACTCAAGAGTGGTAAAGCAGCCTTTACTGGTTCTAACAGCAGACCTCTAAGCTTGCAGCCAGCTCTTATCAAAATGTTGGAAAAAATTGTGTTTGACCAAATACAATGCTACTTCTCTGTAAACAAATTAACAACAGACTTTCAGCATGCTTGTAGAGAAGGGCACTCAGCATGTACTGCACTGACACAAATTACAGATGATTGGTTGAAAGAAATTGATAATAAGAAGATTGTGGGAGCTGTACTGCTAGATTTCAGTGCATCCTTTGATATTGTTGACCATAACCTGTTGTTGAAAAAATGTATGTTATGGCTTTTCAACCTCTGGCATATCGTGGATTCAGAGCTATCTATCTTATAGAACTCAGAGGGTTTTCTTTAGTAGTAGCTTCTCTAATGTCAAACATGTAAAGTGTGGTGTACCGCAGGGCAGCTCTCTAGGCCCTCTACTCTTTTCTATTTTTACCAATGACCTGCCTCTGGCATTAATCAAAGCATGTGTGTCCATGTATGCTGATTATTCAACCATATACGCATCTGCAACCACAGCTAATGAAGTCACTGAAACCTTTAACAAAGAGTTGCAGTCTGTTTTGGAATGGGTGGCCAGTAATAAACTGGTCCTGAACATCTCTAAAACTAAGAGCATTGTATTTGGTACAAATCATTCCTTAAGTTCTAGACCTCAGCTGAATCTGGTAATGAATGGTGTGGCTGTTGTACAAGTTGAGGAGACTAAATTACTTGGCATTACCTTAGATTGTAAACTGTCATGGTCAAAACCTATAGATTCAATGGTTGTAGAGATGGGGAGAGGTCTGTCCGTAATAAAGAGATGCTCTGCTTTTTTGACGCCACACTCCGAAAAGCAAGTTCTGCAGGCCCTAGTTTTATCTAATCTGGATTATTGTCCAGTCGTGTGGTCCAGTGCTGCAAGGAGAGACCTAGTTAAGATGCAGCTGGCCCAGAACAGGGAGCCACGTTTTGCTCTTCATTGTAATCAGAGGGCTGATGTAAATACTATGCAGCCAGTCTCTCTTGGCTAAGAGTTGAGTAGAGACTGACTGCATCACTTCTTCTTTTTATAAGAAACAATGTGTTGGAAATTCCAAATTGTTTGCATAGTCAATTTACACACAGCTCTGACATACACACTTACCCCATCAGACACGCCACCAGGCGTCTTTTCACAGTCCCCTTATTGCATGGAACTTCCTTCCATCTCACATTGTTCAAATAACCAGCAAACCTGGTTTCAAAAAACAGATAAAACAACACCTCATGGCACAACGCCTCTCCCCTATTTGATCAGATAGTTTGTGTGTATAAATTGGTATTTAGGCTACGTGTGCCTTTTTAAAGAATGTATGTAGTTCTGTCCTTGAGCTGTTCTTGTCTATTGATGTTCTGTATTATGTTTCATGTTTTTTTGTGGATGCTTTTGTAACAGCTAATGGGGATCCTAATAAAATACCAAATACCAAACACTAGGCCCAGAGTTAGTCTCTGACCAGGAACACCACTAGGTCCAGAGTTAGTCTCTGACCAGGAACACCACTAGGCCCAGAGTTAGTCTCTGACCAGGAACACCACTAGGTCCAGAGTTAGTCTCTGACCAGGAACACCACTAGGTCCAGAGTTAGTCTCTGACCAGGAACACCACTAGGTCCAGAGTTAGTCTCTGACCCAGGAACACCACTAGGTCCAGAGTTAGTCTCTGACCCGGAACACCACTAGGTCCAGAGTTAGTCTCTGACCCGGAACACCACTAGGTCCAGAGTTAGTCTCTGACCAGGAACACCACTAGGCCCAGAGTTAGTCTCTGACCAGGAACACCACTAGGCCCAGAGTTAGTCTCTGACCAGGAACACCACTAGGTCCAGAGTTAGTCTCTGACCAGGAACACCACTAGGTCCATAATCTGAGACTTTTTGAAAATCAATAATGGAACAGCTATTGAAAAGCAGCACCATTCGACTTCTGTTTGTGCTATGGGACCTCTCCTCCTATAAGGCGACATCAGTACATCTTATGAGATTCATATCTGTCTCCCGATTGGCGCAGCGGTCTAAGGCACTGCATCTCGGTGCTAGAGGCGTTACTACAGACCCTGGTTTGATTCCAGGCTGTATCTCAATCGACCGTGATTGGGAGGCCCATAGTGCGGCGCACAATTGGCCCAACGTCGTCCGGGTTTGGGTTTGGCCGGCGTAAATGAGAATTGGTTCATTACTGACTTGCCCAGTTAAATAAAGGTTAAATAAAAATTATCTGAGATGTATCTTCTGAATATAGGAGTCAAGAAGCTGAACACATCCTGGAAATACGAAGGCAGTGGCTTCAGATAGTATCAGGCCTATACTCAGTAACCGTGACAACCACACATTGACGAGAGTAATAGCGCCGCCCGGTGGCCGTCGGCAGTCACGACACCCTGGACCAGTCGCAATGACATCACAGTGTCTGCTTCTGAAACGGCTCCAATGTTCTCTTGTTAGTTACACTATTTTTTTTTTACCAGAGCCTATGTCCTTCAGGAGGAGGGAGGATAGCGGGTGAGATTATCTGAACATTGTCACTTGGAGTCGTGAATGAGTGGGCGCCGCGTACGCCCTCCCACGCACACACACACACGCACACACACACACACACACACCAATAGGAGGATGAGACAGATGGCAGTGAGAATGGCAGTAAAAGCAGCTAGATTCTCCTCCATCCAATCTGATCTGGCCTGCCCTATGACATCACATGCTACACTAACCTCATCTCTTAGTGGGGGGGGGGATCTGCTGGATTTAATACATCTACTGGGGGGTGATAGTGGTTGCTTGGCCACAGGCCTCGGGTGTAGGCCTCAAATGGGACACTTTTCCCTTTTATAGTGCACTACTTTCTACCAGGGCCTTGGTTCAAAGTAGTGCACTATGTAGGGAAAAGGATGTGTATTTTACTACATGTATTGTTTTTATGATATATGTGTTTCTCTTATTACCATAAACTGTGTTTTACTTTATGTTATATGACCCTTAATCACGTAACTGAAATTCACAGGCTAGTGTAAAGTGAGACAATTATAGGGCCATTATTTTAACTCTGTTTTTATCCTTCTATTCTCTCCTTTCCTGCAGATCTTTGCCATCTTTGCATTCTCAACATGTGGGAGTTACTCCGGGATGTTCAAGATGAGTGTGGAGTGTAAAAACAGGACCGAGAGCGACCTGAGTATAGAAGTGGAATTCGAGTATCCTTTCAGGTCAGTCAAGTTCTCTGGGTTTTAGGTTGACTAGCATTAAATGTGTCTGTGTTTTACGTCCAAAATGTCACCCTATTCCCCATAGGGACCTGTTCACCATAGGGACCTGTTCACCATAGGGACTTGTTCACCATAGGGACCTGTTCACCATAGGGACTTGTTCACCATAGGGACCTATTCCCCATAGGGACTTGTTCACCATAGGGACCTGTTCAGCATAGGGACCTGTTCACCATAGGGACCTGTTCACCATAGGGGCCATGTTCACCATAGGGACCTGTTCAGCATAGGGACTTGTTCACCATAGGGACTTGTTCACCATAGGGACCTGTTCACCATAGGGACCTGTTCACCATAGGGACCTGTTCACCATAGGGACTTGTTCACCATAGGGACTTGTTCACCATAGGGACTTGTTTACCATAGGGACTTGTTCACCATAGGGACTTGTTCACCATAGGGACTTGTTCTCCATAGGGACCTGTTCACCATAGGGACCTGTTCACCATAGGGACCTGTTCACCATAGGGGCCATGTTCACCATAGGGACCTGTTCACCATAGGGACCTGTTCACCATAGGGACTTGTTCACCATAGGGACCTGTTCACCATAGGGACCTGTTCACCATAGGGACTTGTTCACCATAGGGACCTGTTCACCATAGGGACTTGTTCACCATAGGGATCTGTTCACCATAGGGACCTGTTCACCATAGGGACTTGTTCACCATAGGGACCTGTTCACCATAGGGACCTGTTCACCATAGGGACTCGTTCACCATAGGGACCTGTTCACCATAGGGACCTGTTCACCATAGGGACCTGTTCACCATAGGGGCCATGTTCACCATAGGGACCTGTTCACCATAGGGACCTGTTCACCATAGGGACTTGTTCACCATAGGGACCTGTTCACCATAGGGACCTGTTCACCATAGGGACCTGTTCACCATAGGGACTTGTTCACCATAGGGACCTGTTCACCATAGGGACCTGTTCACCATAGGGACTTGTTCACCATAGGGATCTGTTCACCATAGGGACCTGTTCACCATAGGGACTTGTTCACCATAGGGACCTGTTCACCATAGGGACCTGTTCACCATAGGGACTCGTTCACCATAGGGACCTGTTCACCATAGGGACCTGTTCACCATAGGGACCTGTTCACCATAGGGGCCATGTTCACCATAGGGACCTGTTCACCATAGGGACCTGTTCACCATAGGGACTTGTTCACCATAGGGACCTGTTCACCATAGGGACCTGTTCACCATAGGGACCTGTTCACCATAGGGACCTGTTCACCATAGGGACTTGTTCACCATAGGGACCTGTTCACCATAGGGACCTGTTCACCATAGGGACTTGTTCACCATAGGGATCTGTTCACCATAGGGACCTGTTCACCATAGGGACCTGTTCACCATAGGGACCTGTTCACCATAGGGACTCGTTCACCATAGGGACCTGTTCACCATAGGGACTCGTTCACCATAGGGACCTGTTCACCCTAGGGACTTGTTCACCATAGGGACCTGTTCACCCTAGGGACTTGTTCACCATAGGGACCTGTTCACCATAGGGACCTGTTCACCATAGGGACCTGTTCACCATAGGGACCTGTTCACCCTAGGGACTTGTTCACCATAGGGACCTGTTCACCCTAGGGACTTGTTCACCATAGGGACCTGTTCACCATAGGGACCTGTTCACCATAGGGACTTGTTCACCATAGGGACCTGTTCACCATTATGTCATGATACAGAATGTCAGAATGTCATGATACAGAATGTCATGATACAGAATGTCAGAATGTTGTGAAACAAAATGTCAGAATGTCATGATACAGGATGTCAGAATATCATGATACAGAATGTCATGATACAGAATGTCAGACTGTCATGATACAGAATGTCAGAATGTCATGATACAGAATGTCATGATACAGAATGTCAGAATGTTGTGAAACAAAATGTCAGAATGTCATGATACAGGATGTCAGAATATCATGATACAGAATGTCATGATACAGAATGTCAGACTGTCATGAATCAAAATGTCAGAATGTCATGATACAAAATGTCATGATACGAAATGTAAGAATGTCATGATACAAAATGTCATGATACAAAATGTCAGAATGTCATGATACAGAATGTCATGATACAGAATGTCAGAATGTCATGATACAGAATGTCAGAATGAAAGCACTTTGTGACAGCTGCTGATGTGAAAATGGGCTTTGGTGATCTTCGTGTGCTGCTGCTCGGCCACGGAAAACCATTTCGTGAAGCTCCCGATGAACAATTCTTGCGCTGACGTTGCTTCCAGGGGCAGTTTGGAACTCGGTAGTGAGTGGAGGACAGACGGTTTTTACACGCTACACGCTACCAACTGACTGGTAGGAAAGGGGGCATCCTATGACGGGTGCCATGTTGAAAGTCACTGAGCTCTTCAGTATGGACCTGTTCTACTGCCAATGTTTGTCTATGGAGATTGCATGGCTGTGTGCTCGATTTTATACATCTGTCAGCAACGGTTGTGGCTGGAGTAGCCAAATCCACTAATTTGAAGAGGTGTCCACATACTTTTGGTCAAGTAGTGTATATGTGTTTTCATTGATTGATTGAGAATCTCCTGCTCTTCTGTCTCCATCTTCAGGCTTCACCAAGTATACTTTGACGCCCCAACCTGTAAAGGGGGTCCCCCCGAGCGTCTCTTCCTGGTTGGTAACTACTCTTCCTCGGCAGAGTTCTTTGTCACCATCGGTGTGTTTGCCTTCCTCTACTCCATGGCTGCCCTCAGCGTCTACGTCTTCGCCCTGGAGAAGTACCGAGAGAACAACAAGGGACCACTCATCGTAAGTGGGGTTGGGGGGGAGGGTTGGATGTGTGTGTGTTGTTGCATTTACAGTTAAAGGGTAAATAAAAATATATTTGCACTTAAATCTCTTTTTTATTTTCTCACATTCATGTTCACCGTTTGTAGCCGTCGATTTTGAACATTCGACTTCATCCCGTCTTCCTGTGTGTATTTACCGTAGAGATCCTATACGTCGCTAGCGTCTGATGTCACAGACCTGTATATCTTTAGAATGTGCTGATCGTGGCGGCCATCAGGTGGATCAGGTGTTCTATATGTCATTGTATGAGTTTTGACCTCGTTTCCTGTGTGTGTTTCGTGTTTCCACCTTCCGCCGCAGGATTTTGGCGTGACGTGTGTGTTCACCTTCATGTGGTTGGTCAGCTCAGCTGCGTGGGCTAAGGGCCTGTCGGATGTCAAGGCGTCCACGGACCCTGAGAAAGTGGTGGATCTGATCTCAGCCTGCGACGAGGAAGGGAACCGCTGTCGTGAAGTTCACGACCCCGTCATGTCTGGACTCAACACCTCCGTCGTGAGTGTCTGGTTTTAACAGCTAGGTTCTGCTTCAATGCTATAACAGTTTATTGTAGCAGTGATCTTACCTTGCGGGTGTCTCTGCTGTGTTCGGTTGCAGTACAATAATATTGTCTTACATTACATTCATTGTAACAGAGATGTTACATTACATTCATTGTAACAGAGATGTTACATTACATTCATTGTAACAGAGATGTTACATTACATTCATTGTAACAGAGATGTTACATTACATTCATTGTAACAGAGATGTTACATTACATTCATTGTAACAGAGATGTTACATTACATTCATTGTAACAGAGATGTTACATTACATTCATTGTAACAGAGATGTTACATTATATTCATTGAAATGAGAAACAATACCTTTCAAATCTTTGTAAATTAACATTGAAAAGAGAAATTCGATATGAATGATTAATCAGCAGAATCCATGTTTTTAATAATAACCCTCTCATGTGGGATTGTTGACATCTCCCACATCTTTTTGATCTCTGTGGATCCTTGTTAATGTCCTGAGAGATCTCCCTGGATCCTTGTTAATGGATTGAGAGATCTCCCTGGATCCTTGTTAATGGATTGAGAGATCTCCCTGGATCCTTGTTAATGTCCTGAGAGATCTCCCTGGATCCTTGTTAATGTCCTGAGAGATCTCCCTGGATCCTTGTTAATGTCCTGAGAGATCTCCCTGGATCCGTGGTAATGTCCTGAGAGATCTCCCTGGATCCTTGTTAATGTCCTGAGAGATCTCCCTGGATCCGTGGTAATGTCCTGAGAGATCTCCCTGGATCCTTGTTAATGTCCTGGGAGATCTCCCTGGATCCGTGGTAATGTCCTGAGAGATCTCCCTGGAGCCTTGTTAATGGAATGAGAGATCTCCCTGGAGCCTTGTTAATGTCATGAGTCAGCTTGTTCTCAATTTTAAAACCATTGCATACTGTAGCTATGACATAACTATAATGTAGCGTATATAGGCCCCCTAGGTCTGTATACAAATCAAATTGTATTAGCCACATGCGCTGAATACAACAGGTGTAGTAGACCTTACAGTGAAATGATGAATACAACAGGTGTAGTAGACCGTACAGTGAAATGCTGAATACGACAGGTGTAGTAGACCTTACAGTGAAGTGCTGAATACAACAGGTGTAGTAGACCTTACAGTGAAATGCTGAATACAACAGGTGTAGTAGACCTTACAGTGAAATGCTGAATACAACAGGTGTAGTAGACCTCACAGTGTAATGCTGAATACAACAGGTGTAGTAGACCTTACAGTGAAATGCTGAATACAACAGGTGTAGTAGACCTCACAGAGTAATGCTGAATACAACAGGTGTAGTAGACCTTACAGTGAAATGCTGAATACAACAGGTGTAGTAGACCTTACAGTGAAATGCTGAATACAACAGGTGTAGTAGACCTTACAGTGAAATGCTGAATACAACAGGTGTAGTAGACCTCACAGAGTAATGCTGAATACAACAGGTGTAGTAGACCTTACAGTGAAATGCTGAATACAACAGGTGTAGTAGACCTCACAGTGAATCCCAATACATACACACCAAAACCCCAAGACAAAACACACCACAATACAAAAACCCCATGCCACACCCTGGCCTGACCCAATACATGAAGAAAAACACAAAATACTTAGACCAGGGCGTGACAGAACCCCCCCTAAGGTGCAGACTCCCGAACGCAACTCAAAACAATAGGGAGGGTCCGGGTGGGCGTCTGTCCAAGGTGGCGGCTCCGACGTGGAACCCACTCAGTCAATGTCTTAGTCCCCTCTCCTCGCGTCCCTGGATAGTCCACCATCGCCGCCGACCATGGCCTAGTAGTCCTCACCCAGAAACCCACTGGACTGAGGAGCAGATCGGGACTGAAGGACAGCTCGGGACTGAGGGGAAGCTCGGGACTGAGGGGAAGCTCGGGAGTGAGAGAAAGCTCGGGAGTGAGAGAAAGCTCGGGAGTGAGAGGAAGCTCAGGCAGGTAGGTAGATCTACCAGATCCTGGCTGGCTGGTGGTTTCAGCAGATCCTGGCTGACTGGCAGATCCCGGCTGACTGGCAGATCCTGGCTGACTGGCAGATCCTGGCTGACTGGCAGATCCTGGCCGACTGGCGGATCCTGGCCAACTGGCAGATCCTGGCCGACTGGCAGATCCCGGCTGACTGGCAGATCTGGAAGAGTCTGGTTGACTGGCAGATCTGGAAGAGTCTGGCTGACTGGCAGATCTGGAAGAGTCTGGCTGACTGGCAGATCTGGAAGAGTCTGGCTGACTGGCAGATCTGGAAGAGTCTGGCTGACTGGCAGATCTGGAAGAGTCTGGCTGACTGGCAGATCTGGAAGAGTCTGGCTGACTGGCAGATCTGGAAGAGTCTGGCCGACTGGCGGATCTGGAAGAGTCTGGCCGACTGGCGGATCTGGAAGAGTCTGGCCGACTGGCGGATCTGGAAGAGTCTGGCCGACTGGCGGATCTGGAAGAGTCTGGCCGACTGGCGGATCTGGAAGAGTCTGGCCGACTGGCGGATCCTGGCAGACTGAAAGATCTGGCTGCTCCACGCTGACTGGCGGCTCTGGCTGCTCCACGCTGACTGGCGGCTCTGGCTGCTCCATGTAGGCTGACAGCTCTGGCGGCTTCTTACAGACTGGCAGCTCTGGCGGCTCCTTGCAGACTGGCAGCTTCTTACAGACTGACAGCTCTGGCTGCTCTATGCAGTCTGGCAGCTCTGGCCCCTCCATGCAGACTGACAGCTCTGGCTGCTCCATGCAGACCGACAGCTCTGGCTGCTCCATGCAGGCTGGCAGCTCTGGCTTCTCTATGCAGGCTGGCAGCTCTGGCTGCGCTGAACAGGCGGAGACTCCGGCAGCGCAGGAGAGGAGAGAGGCTCTGGCTGCGCTGAACAGGCGGGAGACTCCAGCAGCGCTGTAGAGGAGAAAGGCTCCGGCAGCGCTGAACAGACGGGAGACTCCGGCAGCGCAGGAGAGGAGAAAGGCTCCGGCAGCGCTGGAGAGGCGAGGCGCACTGTAGGCCTGATGCGTGGTGCTGGTACTGGTGGTACTGAACCGAGAACACGCACAGGAAGCCTGGTGCGGGGAGCTGCTACCGGAGGGCTGGAGTGTGGAGGTGGCACCGGATGGGCTAGACCATGAAGGCGTACTGGAGATCTTGAGAGCAGTGCTGGCACAGGACGTGCAAGGCTAGGGATGTGCACAGGAGGCCTGGTGCGTGAGGCTGGCACCAACTTCACCAGCCGACTAACACGCACCTCAGGACGAGTATGGAGCGCTAACCCAGGTGCCATCAAATCCCCGGCACGTTCCGTCGGGCGAATTCCATGCAAAAAGCACCAACACAGCAACTCCCTCATTTCTCTCTCCTCCAATTTCCCCATTAACTCCTTCACAGTCTCTGTTTCGCTCACCTCCAACACCGGCTCTGGTTCTGGTCTCCTCCTTGGCTCCTCACGATAAACAGGGAGAGTTGGCTCAGGTCTGACTCCTGACTCTGCCACACTCTCCCTGAGCCCCCAATAAATTTTGGGGCTGACACTCAGGCTTCCTTCCGAGTCGCCGTGCTGCCTCCTCATACCGGCGCCTCTCCGCTTTCGCCGCCTCCAGTTCTTCTTTGGGGCGGCGATATTCTCCAGGCTGAGCCCAGGGTCCTTCTCCGTTTAGGATTTCCTCCCATCTCCAGAAATCCTTATTGCGCATCTCCTCTTTGGGCTGCTCCTGCCTGTTGACACGCTGCTTGGTCCGTTGGTGGTGGGTGATTCTGTAACGGTTTTCTAGGTGTGAAGGAGAGTCGGACCAAAATGCAGCGTGTAGATTGCGATCCATGTTTAATGAACGAACGTAACACGAATCTAAATACAAACACTACAAAAAACAATAAACGTAACGAAAACCGAAACAGCCTATACTTGTGTAACCTAACACATAGACAGGAACAAGGACACTAAGGACAATCACCCACGACAAACTCAAAGAATATGGCTGCCTAAATATGGTTCCCAATCAGAGACAACGATAAACACCTGACTCTGATTGAGAACCACTCCAGACAGCCATAGACTTTGCTAGATAACCCCACTAGCTACAATCCCAATACATACACACCAAAACCCCAAGACAAAACACACCACAATACAAAAACCCCATGCCACACCCTGGCCTGACCCAATACATGAAGAAAAACACAAAATACTTAGACCAGGGCGTGACACTTACAGTGAAATGCTGAATACAACAGGTGTAGGTAGACCTCACAGTGAAATGCTGAATACAACAGGTGTAGTAGACCTCACAGTGAAATGCTGAATACAACAGGTGTAGGTAGACCTCACAGTGAAATGCTGAATACAACAGGTGTAGTAGACCTTACAGTGAAATGCTGAATACAACAGGTGTAGTAGACCTTACAGTGAAATGCTTACTTACGAGCCCCTAACCGACAACGTTGTCAAAAAATAATGCGAATAAGGATAAGAAATAAAAGTAACAAGTAATTTTTTGCAGTGTGATTACACTACATAAACCAAAAGTATGTGGACACCTGCTCATCAAACATCTTATTCCAATATCATGGGCATTAATATGGAGTTGCTATAACAGCCTCCACTCTTCTGGGAAGGCATTAATATGGAGTTGGTCCCCCCTTTGTTGCTATAACAGCCTCCACTCTTCTATGAAGGCTTTACACTAGACGCTGAAACATTGCTGTGGGGACTTGCTTCCATTCAGCCACAGGAGCATTAGTGAGGTCGGGCACTGATGTTGGGCGATTAGGTCTGGCTCACAGTCAGCGTTCCAATTTGGCATTCGTTGGAGTTGAGGTCAGGGCTCAGTGCAGGCCAGTCAAGATCTTCCACACCGATCTCGACAAACCATTTCTGAATGGACCTCGCTTTGTGCATGGGGGCATTATCATGCTGAAACAGGAAAGGGCCTTTCCCAAACTGTTGCCACAAAGTTGGAAGCACAGAATCATCTAGAATGTAATTGTATGCTGCAGCGTTAAGATTTGAATGCATAGTGCCCACTGTAAAGTTTGGTGGAGGAGGAATAATGTGGTGGAGGAGGAATAATGTTCTGGGGCTGTACACATACTTGTGTATATACAGTTCATTCGGAAAGTATTCAGACCCATTGACTTTTTCCACAGTTTGATACGTTACAGCCTTATTCTACAATGGATCAGCTCCTGCATCTTCCCTAATATTTGAAACCAAGGCTTGACCCCCCAATCCACAAAAGTGGAGACAAATTTGACCACAACAATTACAGTGGAATATCTGTCAGCAGGAATATCTGAAAAATCCTCTGCAGTATCATCAACAGCATCAACAAAATGTCCTGAACAAATGTCACATTTTCTTCTCACCAAAATACCGTACAACAGACCATGTGTACACCCTGCAGACCCTTATTGACAAACGAAACCAAAAAAAAGCTCTGTTTTCTCTGTTGATTTAAACAAATATTTTGAATCATTTTGGCATGAGAGTCTGCTAGACAAATTGATGGAAAGTGGTGTTGGGAGAAAAACATACAACGTTATAAAATCCATGTACACAAACAACAACACAAACAACAAGTGTACGGTTAAAATTGGCAAACGCACACACATTTCTTTCCACAGGGTTGTGGGGTGAGACAGGGATGAAGCTTGAGCCCCACCCACTTCAACATACATTCGGAAGGCTTTTTCCACATTTTGTTACATTACAGACTTATTCTACAATGGATCAAATTGTGTGTTTTTTCCGCTCCTCACACAATACCCCATAATGCATCACAATACATCATAATGACATCACAATACCCCATAATGCATCACAATACATCATAATGACATCACAATACCCCATAATGACATCACAATACCCCATAATGACGAAGCAAAAAAAAATGTATAAACCCCCTGGGAATATTACATTTATAGTATATTTAGTATTCAAACCCTTTCGTCTGTACTTTGTTGACGCACCATTGGCAGCGATTACAGCCTCATCTCTTCTTGGGTATGACTCTACAAGCTTGGCACACCTGAATTTGGGGAGTTTCTCCCATTCTTCTCTGCAGATCCTCTCAAGCTCTGTCGGGTTAGATGGGGAGCGTCGGTGCACAGCTATTGTCAGGTCTCCAGAGATGTTTTATCGAGTTCAGGTCTGGGCTCTGGCTGGGACACTCAAGGTCATTCAGAGACTTGTCCTGAAGCCACTCCTGCGTTGTCTTGACTTTGTGGTTAGGGTGGTTGTCCTGTTGGAAGGTGAACCTTCACCCCAGTCTGAGGTCCTGAGCGCTCTGGAACAGGTTTTCATCAAGCATTTCTGTACTTTGCTCCGTTCATCTTTCCCTCAATCCTGACGAGTCTCCCAGTCCCTGCCACTGAAAAACATCCCCACAGTATGATGCTGCAACCACCATGCTTCACCGTAGGGATGTTGCCACGTTTCCTCCAGACGTGACGCTTGTCTTTCAGGCCAAAGAGTTTAATATTGGTTTTATCAGACCAGAAATATTTTTTTTCTCATGGTCTGAGAGTCCTTTAGGTGCCTTTTGGCAAACTCCAAGCTGACTGTCATGTGTCTTTTACTGAGGAATGTCTCCCGTCTGGCCACTCTACTATAAAGGCCTAATTGGTGGAGTGCTGCAGAGATGGTTGTCCTTCTAGAAGGTTCTGCCATCTCCACAGAGGAAGTCTGTAGCTCTGTCAGAGTGACTATCTGGTTCATGATCACCTCCCTGACCAAGGCCCTTCTGCCAGATTGCTCAGTTTGGCCGAGTGGCCAGCTCTAGGAAGAGTCTTGGTGGTTCCAAACTTCTTCCATTAGAGAATGATGAGGCCTCTGTGTTCTTGGGGACCTTCAATGGAGCAGAAATGTTTTGATACCCTTCCCCAGATCTGTGCCTCGACACAATCCTTTCTCGGAGCCCTATGGACAATTCCTTCGACCTCATGGCTTGGTTTTTGCTCTGACATGCACTGTGAACTGTGGGATCCTATATAGACAGGTGTGTGCCTTTTCAAATCATATCAATCAATTGAATTTACAGCAGTGTACTCCAATAAAGAGAGCTCAATTTCGAGTCTCATAGCGAAGGGTCTGAATACTTATGGTAATAATATATTTCTGTTTTTTATTTATGTTTTAATTTGGAAACATTTCTTAAAACCTGTTTTCACTTTGTCATTATGATGTATTTTGTGTAGATTAATGAGGATTTTTGTTTTTAATTTTAGAATAAGGCAAAATGTGGATAAAGTCAAGAGGTCTGAATACTTTCAGAATGCACTGTACAGTATAGTGTATCTTTTAGATATCTCTCTCTCTCTTTCCCCTTCCCCCTCTCCCCCCCTCTCTCTCCCCTCCCACGCTCTCTCTCTCTCTCTCTCTCTCTCTCTGTCTCTCTCCTCTTCCCCCTCTCTATCACTCTCTCTCTCCCCCCCCTCTCTCTCTCTCCCTTCCCCCTCCCCTCTCTCTCTCTCCCCTCCCTCTCTCTCTCTCTCTCTCTCTCTCGCTGTCTCTCTCCTCTTCCCCCTCTCTATCACTCTCTCTCTCCCTCCCCCTCTCTCTCTCTCCCCTTCCCCCTCTCCCCCCTCTCTCTCTCCCCTCCCCTCTCTCTCTCTCTCTCGCTGTCTCTCGCTGTCTCTCTCCCCTCCCCCTCTCTATCTCTCTCTCTCTCCCCTCCCCTCTTTCTCTCTCCCCCTCTCTCTCTCCCCTTACCCCTCGCTATCTCTCTCTCTCTCCCCCTCTCCTCTCTGACTCTCTCTCTCTCCCCCTCCCCCCTCTCTCTCTCTCCCCTTACCCCTCTCTATCTCTCTCTCTCTCTCTCTCTCTCCCCTCTCCTCTCTGTCTCACTCCCCCCTCTCTTCCCTCCCAGTATCTACAGTACTTCATAGTAATCTCAGCATTTCTCTCTCTCTTCTTCCCAGTGTTTTGGCTTCATGAACCTGGTGCTGTGGGGAGGAAACCTGTGGTTTGTCTTTAAGGAGACCGGCATCATCGCCCCCTTCATGCGCGCCCCTCCTCCCCAGGAGAAGCAGCCCGCCCCAGACTCGTACGGTCAGCAAGCGGGGTACGAGCAGGACCCGTACGCCGGTTCCCAGGGGGGCTACCAGCCAGAATACAACCAACAGCAGCAGGGGTACAACCAGGAGGGCGGAGAGTACGGACAGGCCCCCACCTCCTTCGCCAATCAGATGTGAGGGGGAGGAGGAAAGAGGAAGTGTGGAGGCAGCTGGCGACGGGTGAGTCACATTATTATATTACTTTGGTTATTAGACAGTGACGATGCATTATGGATCTTATGAAGTGTTATTATGAGGTATTGATTTTGAGATGTTATGAATAATATTTTAATGATTTTATATAATATTATTTAAATTCCTACAAAAAAAATCTTTAAACTCTGTGTTTTAATTCAAGCTTTATCAATTAAACAATATAAAAAGACCCACATTGACTACAGCTCAGCGTTCAACACCATAGCGCCTTCCAAGCTCATCACTAAGCTAAGGATCCTGGGACTAAACACCTCCCTCTGCAACTGGATCCTGGACTTCCTGACGGGCCGACCCCCAGGTGGTGAGGGCAGGTAACAACACATCTGCCACACTGATCCTCAACACTGATCCTCAACACTGGGGCCCCTCAGGGGTGCGTGCTGAGTCCCCTCCTGTACTCCCAGTTCACCCATGACTGCGTGGCCAAGCATGACTCCAACACCATCATTAAGTTTGCTGACGACCCAACAGTAGGCCTGATCACCGATAACGATGAGACAGCCTATAGGGAGGAGGTCAGAGACCTGGCCGTGTGGTGCCAGGACAACAACCTCTACCTCAACTTGATCAAGACAAAGGAGCTGATCGTGGACTACAGGAGAAGGTGGGCTGAACAGGCCTCATTCACATCGACGGAGCTGAAGTGGAGCGGGTCGAGAGTTAAGTTCCTTGGTGTCCACATCACCAACAAACTATCATGGTCCAATACAGTCGTGAAGAGGGCACGACAACACCTTTTCCCCCTCTGGAGACTGAAAAGATTAGCCATGGGTTCCCAGATCCTCAAAAAGCATGTGACAAATACAATTCGATTTGATTTTGATTTTGATATCACATGATAATTATACATGATGAACCCAATTAGGATTCTCCGGTTTTTTTCTGTTCATGACCTACACTTTCTACTCAGCAACTGGATGAAAATAGAAGTAACAGAATTGGATTCGGTTTCGGTGGCGGTGGCAGTTTCGGTGGCGGTTTCGGTGGCGGTGGTGGTTTCGGTGGTGGTTTCGGTGGCGGTGGTGGGTGGCGGTGGCGGGTTCGGTGGTGGTGGCGGGTTCGGTGGCGGTGGTGGTTTCGGTGGCGGTGGCGGTTTCGGTGGCAGTTTCGGTGGCGGTGGCGGTTTCGGTGGCGGTTTCGGTTTAGCTACCTTCCACTCGTTAATGTTTCCTTTCTTCTCTTTCTCTCCACAGAGAGTCAGCGGGAGAGACTCGAGAGTGTGGTGCCTGAAAACTACAGTACCCACAATGCCACACTACTTCCTATGTGTTTGTTTGTGCATATGTCTGTGTGCTGAGTAAATGAGGGAGGGAGGGGGGTAGAGAGTTACCTAAACACAAAAACGGAAGGGAACAGGGAGGGGGGAGGGACTAGATGTTAGTTATTGTAACGGGGGGAAAAGGCACTACATGAAGAAAAACTTGAACACAAAATGTGGAAAAATATTTAAAAAATGAAATAAAAATTGATTACAATATTAATATTAAAATCTGAGAGAATGTATTTGTCTGTGCTTTATAGATGTCACTATGAACAAATATATAGACAAATATTTGGTAATGCTATGTATGGAACTATTCAAATGTTTGTTTTTGAGTTTAGTAAATAAATAATCATAACAATAATTCTGCCAAACAATGATTGCTCCTCCTCGCAACCGTTTGCACTTTTAAATGTTTTTATTTTGGTACAAATTCTTCTTTGTAATTTGATCAAATGTTTTATTTGATTAATCTGCTTGTTTTGTTGTTTCTATTACAGAGGAATAGAGAAGAGGTTGATGGACTAAAACCAGTGTCATTATATACACACTGGCCATGAAACAAATCAAACACGACCAAAAGAGTCATTAAGGAATCATTGGTTTATTGATATTTTTCTTCCCTCAGTCTAAGCTTCCTGAACCATGCATTCCTAAAGTCCATGCATTACAGTAGGAATACAGTAAAGTCCATGCATTACAGTAGGAATACAGTAAAGTCCATGCATTACAGTAGGAATACAGTAAAGTCCATGCATTACAGTAGGGATACAGTAAAGTCCATGCATTACAGTAGGAATACAGTAAAGTCCATGCATTACAGTAGGAATACAGTAAAGTCCATGCATTACAGTAGGAATACAGTAAAGTCCATGCATTACAGTAGGAATACAGTAAAGTCCATGCATTACAGTAGGGATACAGTAAAGTCCATGCATTACAGTAGGAATACAGTAAAGTCCATGCATTACAGTAGGAATACAGTAAAGTCCATGCATTACAGTAGGAATACAGTAAAGTCCATGCATTACAGTAGGAATACAGTAAAGTCCATGCATTACAGTAGGAATACAGTAAAGTCCATGCATTACAGTAGGAATACAGTAAAGTCCATGCATTACAGTAGGAATACAGTAAAGTCCATGCATTACAGTAGGAATACAGTAAAGTCCATGCATTACAGTAGGAATACAGTAAAGTCCATGCATCACAATGGGAATACAGTAAATTATGAACTGCTAGAGGAGCATGGTACCGTTGAATATTCCATCTAGTACAATGCCCTCTTTATCTGTCTCTCTCTCTCTCTCTCTCTCTCTCTCTTTATCTCTCTCTCTCTCTCTCTCTCTCTCTCTCTTTATCTGTCTCTCTCTCTCTCTCTCTCTTTATCTCTCTCTCTCTCTCACACATTTACAGTAGAAACCATTTAGAATAGAGTTTACGGTAAAACGTTTTTGGGGTCTTGAACAATTGAAAAGGGTTTATCGTCTGTGACTTTACTTTGAATTTAAAATGTGTTTGACGCATATATTGAAACAAGGAAACATTCCCAAGCCAATAGACATTTCAAATCTTGTATTTCAAACCCGCTTCTTTGTATCGACTTCCTGTATTGACTCTGTTATAACCCAGTAATGATCTACTGTAGTATTTATCCTTCCAACTAGAGAGAGGCAGGTGTGATGACCCTTTACATATCAGATTGCTTGTTTAGATGTCCTGAAGACTCCAGCTCGCTGAAACTGCAACATGACACCATGCTAGTCCATTTACTGACTCTGAAGTTTAGTTTCAGTTTGTGCAAAGTTTTACTCTTGATATAGAAACGAAACATTCCAAAACACACACCTCTCTCTCCCCCTCTCCCACCTTCCTCTGTTTCTCTCTCTCTCTCTCTCCCTCTCTCTCTCCCTCTCCCACCTTTCTCTCTCTCTCTCTCCCTCTCTCTCCCTCTCTCTTTCTCTCTCTCTTTCTCTCTCTCTCTCCCTCTCTTCTCTCTCTTTCTCTCTCTCTTTCTCTCTCTTTCTCTCTCTCTCTCTCTCTCCCTCTCTCTCTCTCTCTCTCTTTCTCTCTCTCTCTTTCTCTCTCTCTCTCTCTCTCTCTCTCTCTCTCTCTCTCTCTCTCTCTCTCTCTCTCTCTCTCTCTCTCTCTCCCCTCTCCCACCTTCTCTCTCTCTCTCTCTCTCTCTCTCTCTCTCTCTCTCTCTCTCTCCTCTCTCTCTCTCTCTCTCTCTCTCTCTCTCTCTCTCTCTCTCTCTCACACTGCACCACATACTATGTTAAGTTTCTCTTTTATAAATATGCTATTCAGATACTCTGTTGTTGGTGGTGTTTGATGTGTCTTGTCTCAATGCCTGGGTTGTGCTGTATTTACTGTGTATGATATATATATTTAGCATTGATGATGATGTTGACAACAATGGTTACTTATGGCTAAACAACAGGTTGACCAAAATGACCATGAAATCTGTTGTCTTCTTCTATGGAATCCATGTGGGGGAAAACTGTCAATAAAGAGGATGTTGTCATGGGCACGGTTGTCATGGTTTTCTAATTTCACTTCTTCTTCTGAGCCACCTTGGCAGGACTGTGGCCCGCACCGTGCGCGGCAGGTACTCAAAATCTACCGCAATTAAATTAATACTTTTGTACTGCTATTGTAGCCAAATTCTCCAGAATATTTAGTAAACAAGTATCGCTGTGGTTTTGAGCAATGTTTCACGGCACCCTTTTACAACACCTGTGGTAGTGTACAGTCGTGGCCAAAAGTTTTGAGAATGACACAAATATTAATTTTCACAAAGTCTGCTGCCTCAGTTTGTATGATGGCAATTTGCATATACTCCAGAATGTTATGAAGAGTGATCAGATGAATTGCAATTAATTGCAAAGTCCTTCTTTTTGCCATGCAAATGAACTGAATCCCCCCCAAAAAAACATTTCCACTGCATTTCAGCTTTGCCTCTAAACGACCAGCTGACATCATGTCAGTGATTCTTTCGTTAACACAGGTGTGAGTGTTGACGAGGACAAGGCTGGAGATCACTCTGTCATGCTGATTGAGTTTGAATAATAGACTGGAAGCTACAAAAGGAGGGTGGTGCTTGGAATCATTGTTCTTCCTCTGTTAACCATGGTTACCTGCAAGGAAACACGTGCCGTCATCATTGCTTTGCACAAAAAGGGCTTCACAGGCAAGGATATTGCTGCCAGTAAGATTGCACCTAAATCAACCAGGGCGCCCAAGAAAGTCCAGCAAGCGCCAGGACCGTCTCCAGAAGTTGATTCAGCTGCAAGATCGGGGCACCACCAGTACAGAGCTTGCTCAGGAATGGCAGCAGGCAGGCGTGAGTGCATCTGCACGCACAGTGAGGCGAAGACTTTTGGAGGATGGCCTGGTGTCAAGAAGGGCAGCAAAGAAGCCGGGAGTAAGAGAGTTACAAAAAACAAGAGAAGCGTCTGGACATGAAAACAGAACCAAAACTGCCTGAGGTTGGTGAGAGCTATATGAAAGGAGAGTTATCAGGGTGGTGTGCTTAACGATGGGGAGCAGGTGTATGTAATGATGGTTGCCAGGTGTCTGCAATGATGGTTGCCAGGTGTATGCAATGATGGTTGCCAGGTGTATGCAATGATGGTTGCCAGGTGTGCGCAATGATGGTTGCCAGGTGTATGCAATGATGGTTGCCAGGTGTATGCAATGATGGTTGCCAGGTGTGCGCAATGATGGTTGCCAGGTATGCGCAATGATGGTTGCCAGGTGTATGTAATGATGGTTGCCAGGTGTCTGTAATGATGGTTTCCAGGTATGTGCAATGATGGTTGCCAGGTGTGTGTAATGATGGTTGCCAGGTGTATGTAATGATGGTCGCCAGGTGTATGTAATGATGGTTGCCAGGTGTGCGCAATGATGGTTGCCAGGTGTATGCAATGATGGTTGCCAGGTGTATGCAATGATGGTTGCCAGGAGTGCGCAATGATGGTTGCTAGGTGTGCGCTATGATGGTTGCCAGGTGTGCGCAATGATGGTTGCCAGGTGTGCGCAATGATGGTTGCCAGGTGTATGCAATGATGGTTGCCAGGTGTGCGCAATGATGGTTGCCAGGTGTATGTAATGATGGTTGCCAGGTGTATGTAATGATGGTTGCCAGGTGTGCGCAATGATGGTTGACAGGTGTATGTAATGATGGTTGCCAGGTGTATGTAATGATGGTTGCCAGGTGTATGCAATGATGGTTGCCAGGTGTGGTGGTTAGTAGACGGTGACATCGAGCGCCGAAGGGAGGGAGCAGGAGAAGGCGTGACAGTAATCAAGGTAACAGACATTGACACATTCAATAGCGCCTTGCACACTCTTGCCTGCATCTAGTTGATGTAGGGTGTAATCATTAGTCCAACAGTTGCAAATGAGAGTTTCTATTGGACATATTCAGGTATGTCTATTCCCGTTTCGTTCCGTTTGCTTCCATTTAAGAAACATTTTTCAACAGAATTGGCAGAATGAATACAGCCCTGATAATGTAAAAACTAGATGCCCTCAATCTCACACAAATTATATAATACATTTATAAAAACACAGGTCGCTTTCATAGCAGCCACATATAAAACATGTGATCCCTTTTGATCCTAGTACAATTCCTTCTCGCATCTACATGCTCTCCTCCTCTCACCTTTTCCCTTCATTTGTGGAATTCAGTGCACTAAACATCAGCTGTCTGTGACCCAACGAAAAAGGCAAACCTTCATATCATAACTGTTAACCGCTACACATTGCCCGTATCGTTGTCACCATATTAATGTTATAGCTACTAGAACTAACGAGTTAGTAAACCTGCTACAATCATGCAGTACAATGTACAGTCAGCAGTTTAGCAGTTACACCGGTGGGCCCCGATTGCAATAAATTAATCCAAATTAAAGGTTACCTTGACTTGGAAGAGTTCCAGTTTTGTATAGCCATAGCCAGCTAGCTAACATAGCATCCCACTCTGTTTGACCTGGGTGTTTGCTAGCTAAGTGAACATTTTTTAACAACATATCTCTCTCTCTCTCTCTTGGTTCTCATTCATTTTTGTAAACATTAAGCTGTTCAAAACTGTTCAACTATTGCCTTTCTCTTTGAGTCAACAACTCACCACATGTTATGCACTACTAGCTAGCTGTTGCTTATCCTTACAGTACTAAATTAATCCTCTGATTCTTTGATTGGGTGGACGACATGCCAGTTCATGCTGCAAGAGCTCTGATAGGTCAGAGGACGTCCTCCGGAAGTTGTCATAATTACTGTGTAAGTCTATGGAAGGGGGTGAGAACCAAGAGCCTCCTAGGTTTTGTATTGAAGTCAATGTACCCAGAGGAGGACAGAAGCTAGCTGTCCTCCTGCTACACCATGGTGCTACCCTACAGAGTGCTGTTGAGGCTACTGTAGACCTTCATTGAAAAACAGTGTGTTTTAATCAATTATTTGGTGACATGAATATATCTACTATAGTTTTATCTAAACAGGATAACTTTTTATTTTAATGTTTCACTATATTTCTTTTTCTGAAATTCACTGAGAAGAATGGTCCTCCTCTGAGGAGCCTCCACTGATTTGGACACTGCAGTAAATATACACTACACGCCCCATCAAATTAGTGGATTTGTTTATTTCAGTCACACCCGTTGCTGACAGGTGTACAAAAAAAATGAGCACACAGCCATGCAATCTCCATAGACAAACATTGGCAGTAGAATGGCCTTACTGAAGAGTTCAGTGACTTTCAACGTGGCACCATCGTAGGATGCCACCTTTCCAACAAGTCAATTCGTAAAATTTCTGCCCTGCTAGAGCTTCCCCGGTCAACTGTAAGTGCTGTTATTGTGAAGTGGAAACGTCTAAGAGCAACAACGGCTCAGGCCACACAAGCTCACAGAACGGGACCGCCGAGTGTTGAAGCACGTAAAAATCATCTGTCTTCGGTTGTAACACTCACTACCGAGTTCCAAAAAGCAACGTCAGCACAAGAACTGTTCGTTGGACACTTCATGAATGGGTTTCCGTGGTCGAGCAGCCGCACACAAGCCTTGCGCAATGTCAAACGTCGGCTGGAGTGGTGTAAAGCTCACCGCCATTGGACTCTGGAGCAGTGGAAATGTATTCTCTGGAGTGATGAATCACGCTTCACTATCTGGCAGTCCGACAGACTAATCTGGGTTTGGCGGATGCCAGGAGAACGCTACCTGCCCGAATGCATAGTGCTAACTGTAAAGTTTGGTGGAGGAGGAATAATGGTCATGGTGTGGCGCAGTGAGGTGTCACTACTCGGGTTCAATCCAAGGCTGTGTCACAGCCGGCCGCGACCAGAAGACCCATGAGGCGGCGCACAAATGTCCCAGCGTCTTCCGGGTTAGGGGAGGGTTTGGCCCAGCGTCGTCCAGGTTAGGGAGGTTTGGCCCAGCGTCGTCCAGGTTAGCGGAGGTTTGGCCCAGCATCACCCAGGTTAGGGAGGGTTTGGCCCAGCGTCGTCCAGGTTAGGGAAGGGTTTGGCCCAGCGTCGTCCGGGTTAGGGGAGGGTTTGGCCCCGCGTCCTCCAGGTTAGGGGAGGGTTTGGCCCAGTGTCGTCCGGGTTAGGGGAGGGTTTGGCCCAGCGTCGTCCAGGTTAGGGGAGGGTTTGACCGGCCGGATTCACAGAACAGCGCAAACTGGCCCTAACCAGAATTAAGAGGAGTGGGAGGCCTCGGTGCACCACTGAGCAAGAGGACAAGTACATTAGAGTGTCTAGTTTAAGAAACAGACGCCTCACAAGTCCTCAACTGGCAGCTTCATTAAATAGTACCCGCAAAACACCAGTCTCAACATCAAGGGTGAAGAGGTGACTGCAGGATGCTGGCCTTCTAGGCAGAGTTGCAAAGAAAAGGGCATATCTCAGACTGGCCAATAAAAAGAAAATATTAAGATGGGCAAAAGAACACAGACACTGGACAGAGGAACTTTGCCTAGAAGGGCAGCATCCCGGGGTCACTTCTCCACTGTTGATGTTGAGACTGGACAGAGGAACTTTGCCTAGAAGGCCAGCATCCCGTAGTCGCTTCTTCGCTGTTGACATTGAGACTGGAGTTTTGTGGATACTATTTAATGAATCTGCCAGTTGAGGACTTGTGAGGCATCTGTTTCTCAAACTAGACACTCTAAGGTACTTGGCCTCTTTCTGTTCTGGTTAGAGCCAGGTTGCGCTGTTCTGTGAAGGGAGTAGTGCACAGCGTTGTACGAGATATTTAGTTGGCAATTTCTCACATGGAATAGCCTTAATTTCTCAGAACAAGAAGAGACTGACGAGTTTCAGAAGAAAGGTCTTTGTACTGGCCATTTTGAACGTGTAACTGAACCCACAAATGCTGATACTCCAGATACTCAACTAGTCTAAAGAAGGCCAGTATTATTGCTTCTTTAAAGGAGATGGACAGTATTGTTAGAGGAACGATGGAGAGTTTTGATAGAGAAGATGGAGAGTATTATTAGAGGAGGTGGGGAGTATTATTAGAGGAGGTGGAGAGTATTATTAGAGGAGGTGGAGAGTATTATTAGAGGAGGTGGAGAGTATTATTAGAGGAGGTGGGGAGTATTATTAGAGGAGGTGGAGAGTATTATTAGAGGAGGTGGAGAGTATTATTAGAGGAGGTGGAGAGTATTATTAGAGGAGGTGGAGAGTATTATTAGAGGAGGTGGAGAGTATTAGAGGAGGTGGAGAGTATTATTAGAGGAGGTGGAGAGTATTATCGGAGGAGGTGGAGAGTATTATCGGAGGAGGTGGAGAGTATTATCGGAGGAGGTGGAGAGTATTATCAGAGGAGGTGGAGAGTATTATCGGAGGAGGTGGAGAGTATTATCGGAGGAGGTGGAGAGTATTATCGGAGGAGGTGGAGAGTATTATCGGAGGAGGTGGAGAGTATTATCGGAGGAGATGGAGAGTATTAAATAATAATAAATAATACTATTTTCATGCGCACGTTGGAATAATTTGATTGTCCGCAGCCGCCCAACTATGTGAGAAGTCCCGCATCAGACTCTAACCCGCAAATAGGCCGAAAATTGGACGGGGTGCAAGATTTTTTTTTTACTATTTAAAATAAACTAAATTTAAATACTTCTAGCCAAAACATTTGCATTTTGGACTTCCTTGGATTACATTATGTACTGTAGCTCCCAAGTCTTTAAAATAAGTTTAAAAAGTGAAGCCAGCCAGGCTGCATCATTTCTCTAGTATTATTAGAGGAGGTGGAGAGTATTATTAGAGGTGAAGAGTATTATTAGAGGAGGTGGAGAGTATTATTAGAGGAGGTGGGGAGTATTAGAGGAGGTGGAGTGTATTAGAGGAGGTGCAGAGTATTATTAGAGGTGTAGAGTAGTATTAGAGGAGGTGGAGTGTATTAGAGGAGGTGCAGAGTATTATTAGAGGAGGTGGCGAGTATTATTAGAGGAGGTGGCGAGTATTACTAGAGGAGGCGGGGAGTATTATTAGAGGAGGCGGAGAGTATTATTAGAGGAGGCGGAGAGTATTATTAGAGGAGGTGGAGAGTATTATTAGAGGAGGCGGAGAGTATTATTAGAGGAGGTGGCGAGTATTACTAGAGGAGGCGGGGAGTATTATTAGAGGAGGCGGAGAGTATTATTAGAGGAGGTGGAGAGTATTATTAGAGGAGGTGGAGAGTATTATTAGAGGAGGAAAGCTGGGAACATTCTAATTACTCTCCTCCCTCGTGACTGACCATTGATGCATCTCCCTCCTTAGATCTCAATGTGGTTATGTAACTCTGTGCCCTCCAGAAATCAGGCTAATCCTGCATCGCTCCTCCCTCCCTCCATCTCATCTCTCCTCCCTCCATCTCATCTCTCCTCCCTCCCTCCATCTCATCGTTCCTCCTCCCTCCATCTCATCACTCCTCCCTCCCTCCATTTCATCTCTCCTTCCTTCTCCCTCCATCTCATCTCTGCTTCCTTCTCCCTCCCTCCATCTCATCTCTACTCCCTCCCTCCATCTCATCTCTGCTTCCTCCCTCCATCTCATCTCTGCTTCCTTCTCCCTCCATCTCATCTCTGCTTCCTTCTCCCTCCATCTCATCTCTACTACCTCCATCTCATCTCTGCTTATTTCTCCCTCCATCTCATCTCTCCTCCCTCCATCTCATCCCTGCTTCCTTCTCCCCCCACACACACACACACATTACATACCTCACAGTGCATTCAAGGTTGACGAAGTTGTCATTTTTGACAACATATATCAAGATCAAGAGGAGACAGCACAGTCTGTGCTCCTTCTCCCTGTGTGGTAACCAGGGACAGACCTGAATCCTAATCAGAATTCTGTCCTCAGGGCCGGCTCATCCAAGGTCACAGCAGTGCGTGTGTGTCATCACAGTTTGTGATCGATGATCCATCACAGGACAGTTAACCACTCTTGCTCTTCAGCCAAAAGATGGACAGAATAATGAAGAAATTAAGGAGTGTTTTATACTCTCAACACAGTGATTTACACATAAATCGCTCATCTTTTTTCAAATCTAATGTCTCCCGTCCTTTCTCCTGGTTCTATATCTAAGAAGACAGGGAAAAATCACATTTTCTACTTCTAGCTCCCTCTGCCTCTCTCCTCTGCCTCTCTCCTCTGCCTCTCTCCTCTGTCTCTCTCCTCTGCCTCTCTCCTCTGTCTCTCTCCTCTGTCTCTCTCCTCTGTCTCTCTCCTCTGTCTCTCTCCTCTGTCTCTCTCCTCTGCCTCTCTCCTCTGTCTCTCTCCTCTGTCTCTCTCCTCTGCCTCTCTCCTCTGACTGTCTCCTCTGTCTGCCTATCTGTCTCTCCGTCTCTCCTCTGTCTCTCTGTGGTCATTCTGCTTCAGTGCTCATTGCTGCAGCATTCTGTAATAGAGGAAACCCATCCCCCAACAGAACCACTATGACACACTCTCAATGCCTCTCCCTCCCACTCACTTTTACCCACCCCCTCCCTTCCCAACCTTCCATCCTGTCCTGCCTCTCTCAGCCTCTCTAGCTCTCCCTCCTTTCCAGTCTGTATCTAACCCCCCCCTCTCAGCCTCTCTAGCTCTCCCTCCTTTCCAGTCTGTGTCTAACCCCCCTCCCCTCCCTGCTCTCCTCTTTCCGTTCGTGACGGAGATAATCTCTCCCTGATGCTGATGATTTGGGCCTGTGCATGATGTTGTTCATCCAGCCGCCATCATTCCACGGAGAGAAACAGAGAGTCTCGCTTTTCAAATGGTCTATTTCTCCATCACTCCCTCGTTCGTTCGGGACCAGATCCTCTCGGCATTCGTAATCTAAATCTGGTCTGATTTCTGGTTGGTCGATCTACATTAAGGGGACGGAACCACAGCAGTCTGCTGCTAGCAGGGGAAAGGTGAACCATCTATAGATTCTTACATATGTTTGCATGCTGTGGCATTGTTTGCGTTGCGTAGCTTTTTTCAAACCATTGATAGATGTTTTTAATATTTTCTTTCCGTTAGATAGAGGTAATTTTTGGAACATGAGATTATGCGTTTATTATCCTCAGTGTATCTTTGTGTAGAAACCCTTCATACACCGCTGTGGTCCATCTGTCTGTCTGTATAATTCATGTCTGTCTGTCTGTCTGTCTGTCTGTCTGTCTGTCTGTCTGTCTGTATGTCTGTATGATTCATGTCTGTCTGTCTGTCTGTCTGTCTGTCTGTCTGTCTGTCTGTCTGTCTGTATGATTCATGTCTGTCTGTCTGTCTGTCTGTATGATTCATGTCTGTCTGTCTGTCTGTCTGTCTGTCTGTCTGTCTGTCTGTATGAGTCATTACTGTGTCTGTCTGTATGAGTCATTACTGTCTGTCTGTCTGTATGATTCATTACTGTCTGTCTGTCTGTCTGTCTGTCTGTGTGTCACTGTACTGTCTGTCTGTCTGTCTGTGTGTGTGTCTCTGTACTGTCTGTCTGTCTGTCTGTGTGTCTCTGTACTGTCTGGCTGTGTGTCTCTGTACTGTCTGTCTGTCTGTCTGTGTACAGTCTGTCTGTCTGTCTGTGTGTCTCTGTATTGTACTGTCTGTCTGTCTGTCTCTGTACTGTCTGTCTGTCTGTGTGTCTCTGTACTGTCTGTCTGTCTGTCTGTCTCTGTACAGTCTGTCTGTCTGTCTGTCTGTGTACAGTCTGTCTGTCTGTCTGTCTGTCTGTCTGTATGTGTGTCTCTGTACTGTCTGTCTGTCTGTCTGTGTGTCTCTGTACTGTCGGTCTGTCTGTCTGTGTGTCTCTGTACTGTACTGTCTGTCTGTCTGTCTGTGTGTCTCTGTACTGTCTGTCTGTCTGTCTGTGTGTCTCTGTACTGTCTGTCTGTGTGTCTCTGTACTGTCTGTCTGTCTGTCTGTCTCTGTACAGTCTGTCTGTCTGTGTACAGTCTGTCTGTCTGTCTGTCTGTCTGTGTGGCTCTGTACTGTCTGTCTGTCTGTGTGTGTGTCTGTACTGTCTGTCTCTCTGTCTGTCTGTCTGTATGATGCATTACTGTCTGTCTGTATGATTCATTACTGTCTGTCTGTCTGTCTGTCTGTATGATTCATTACTGTCTGTCTGTCTGTCTGTGTGTCTGTGTGTCACTGTACTGTCTGTCTGTCTGTCTGTGTGTGTGTCTCTGTACTGTCTGTCTGTCTGTCTGTCTGTGTGTCTCTGTACTGTCTGGCTGTGTGTCTCTGTACTGTCTGTCTGTCTGTCTGCCTGTGTACAGTCTGTCTGTCTGTCTGTGTGTCTCTGTATTGTACTGTCTGTCTGTCTGTGTGTCTCTGTACTGTCTGTCTGTCTGTCTGTGTGTCTCTGTACTGTCTGTCTGTCTGTCTGTCTGTCTCTGTACAGTCTGTCTGTCTGTCTGTGTACAGTCTGTCTGTCTGTCTGTCTGTATGTGTGTCTCTGTCTGTCTGTCTGTCTGTGTGTCTCTGTACTGTCGGTCTGTCTGTCTGTGTGTCTCTGTACTGTCTGTCTGTCTGTCTGTCTGTCTGTGTGTCTCTGTCTGTCTGTCTGTCTGTGTGTCTGTCTCTGTACTGTCTGTCTGTGTGTCTCTGTACTGTCTGTCTGTCTGTCTATGTACAGTCTGTCTGTCTGTGTACAGTCTGTCTGTCTGTCTGTATGTCTGTGTGGCTCTGTACAGTCTGTCTGTCTGTGTGTGTGTCTCTGTACTGTCTGTCTCTCTGTCTGTCTGTCTGTATGATTCATTACTGTCTGTCTGTATGATTCATTACTGTCTGTCTGTCTGTCTGTGTGTCTGTGTGTCTGTGTGTCTCTGTACTGTACTGTCTGTCTGTCTGTCTGTCTGTCTGTGTGTGTGTATCTGTACTGTCTGTGTGTCTCTGTCTGTCTGTCTGTCTCTGTACAGTCTGTCTGTCTGTCTGTCTGTCTGTCTGGGTGTCTCTGTACAGTCTGTCTGTCTGTCTGTCTGTCTGTCTGTCTGTCTGTGTGTCTCTGTACTGTCTGTCTGTCTGTCTGTGTACAGTCTGTCTGTCTGTCTGTCTGTCTGTCTGTCTGTCTCTGTACAGTCTGTCTGTCTGTCTGTGTACAGTCTGTCTGTCTGTCTGTCTGTCTCTGTGTCTCTGTACTGTCTGTCTGTCTGTCTGTCTGTCTCTGTATTGTCTGTCTGTCTGTCTGTGTGTCTCTGTACTGTACTGTATGTCTGTCTGTGTGTCTCTGTACTGTCTGTCTGTCTGTATGTCTGTCTCTGTACAGTCTGTCTGTCTGTCTGCCTGTCTGTCTCTGTCTGTCTGTCTGTCTGTCTGTCTGTCTGTCTGTCTGTCTGTCTGTCTGTCTGTCTGTCTGTCTGTCTGTCTGTCTGTCTGTCTGTCTGTCTGTCTGTCTGTCTGTCTGTCTGTCTGTCTGTCTGTCTGTCTGTCTGTCTCTGTACTATACTGTCTGTCTGTCTGTGTGTCTCTGTACTGTCTGTCTGTCTGTCTCTGTACAGTCTGTCTGTCTGTCTGTGTACAGTCTGTCTGTCTGTGTGTATCTGTACTGTCTGTCTGTCTGTCTGTGTGTCTCTGTACTGTCTGTCTGTCTGTGTACAGTCTGTCTGTCTGTCTGTCTGTCTGTCTCTGTACAGTCTGTCTGTCTGTCTGTGTACAGTCTGTCTGTCTGTCTGTCTGTCTGTCTGTGTGTCTCTGTACTGTCTGTCTGTCTGTCTGTGTGTCTCTGTATTGTCTGTCTGTCTGTCTGTGTGTCTCTGTACTGTATGTCTGTCTGTGTGTCTCTGTCTGTACTGTCTGTCTGTCTGTATGTCTGTCTCTGTACAGTCTGTCTGTCTGTCTGTGTCTGTCTGTCTGTCTGTCTGTCTGTCTGTCTGTCTGTCTGTCTGTCTGTCTGTCTGTCTGTCTGTCTGTCTGTCTGTCTGTCTGTCTGTGTGTCTGTGTGTCTGTCTGTACTGTCTGTCTGTCTGTCTGTCTGTCTGTCTGTCTGTCTGTCTCTGTACTATACTGTCTGTCTGTCTGTCTGTCTCTGTACTGTCTGTCTGTCTGTCTGTCTCTGTACTGTCTGTCTGTCTGTCTGTGTACAGTCTGTCTGTCTGTGTGTATCTGTGTCTGTCTGTCTGTCTGTCTGTGTGTCTCTGTACTGTCTGTCTGTCTGTCTGTCTGTCTGTCTGTCTGTCTGTCTGTCTGTCTGTCTGTCTGTCTGTCTCTGTACTGTACTGTCTGTCTGTCTGTGTGTCTCTGTACTGTCTGTCTGTCTGTCTGTCTGTGTGTCTCTGTACTGTCTGTCTGTGTGTCTCTGTACTGTCTGTCTGTCTGTCTGTCTGTCTGTCTGTCTGTCTGTCTGTCTGTCTGTCTGTCTGTCTGTCTCTGTACAGTCTGTCTGTCAGTGTACAGTCTGTCTGTCTGTCTGTCTGTGTGTCTCTGTACTGTACTGTGCTGTCTGTCTGTCTGTCTGTCTCTGTACTGTCTGTCTGGCTGTCTGTGTGTCTCTGTACTGTCTGTCTGTGTGTCTCTGTACTGTCTGTCTGTCTCTGTACAGTCTGTCTGTTAGTGTACAGTCTGTCTGTCTGTCTGTGTGGCTCTGTACAGTCTGTCTGTCTGTGTGTCTCTGTACTGTATGTCTGTCTGTCTGTATGATTCATTACTGTCTGTCTGTCTGTCTGTATGATTCATTCTGTCTGTCTGTCTGTCTGTCTGTCTGTATGATTCATTACTGTCTGTCTGTCTGTCTGTATGATTCATTACTGTCTGTCTGTCTGTGTGTCTGTGTGTCTCTGTACTGTACTGTCTGTCTGTCTGTCTGTCTGTCTGTCTGTCTGTCTGTCTGTCTGTCTGTCTGTCTGTCTGTCTGTCTGTCTGTCTGTCTCTGTACAGTCTGTCTGTCTGTGTGTCTCTGTACTGTCTGTCTGTCTGTCTCTGTTACTCTGTACTGTCTGTGTGTCTCTGTACTGTCTGTCTGTCTCTGTACAGTCTGTCTGTCTGTCTATCTGTCTGTCTGTGTACAGTCTGTCTGTCTGTCTGTCTGTCTGTCTGTCTGTACTGTCTGTCTGTGTGTCTGTCTGTCTGTCTGTCTGTCTGTCTGTCTGTACTGTCTGTCTGTCTGTCTGTCTGTCTGTCTGTCTGTCTGTCTGTCTGTCTGTCTGTCTGTCTGTCTGTCTGTACAGTATGTCTGTCTGTCTGTCTGTCTGTCTGTCTGTCTGTCTGTCTGTCTGTCTGTCTGTCTGTCTGTCTGTCTGTCTGTCTCTGTGTCTCTGTACTGTCTGTCTGTCTGTCTGTACTGTCTGTCTCTGTGTCTCTGTGTGTCTCTGTACAGTCTGTCTGTCTGTCTGTCTGTCTGTACTGTCTGTCTGTCTGTCTGTGAGTCTGTCTCTGTGTCTCTGTACTGTCTGTCTGTCTGTCTGTACTGTCTGTCTGTGTCTGTGTGTCTCTGTACTGTCTGTCTGTCTGTCTGTACTGTCTGTCTCTGTGTCTCTGTGTGTCTGTCTGTCTGTCTGTCTGTCTCTGTCTGTCTATCTGTCTGTGTGTCTCTGTACTGTCTGTCTGTCTGTCTGTCTGTCTGTCTGTCTGTCTGTCTGTCTGTCTGTCTGTCTGTCTGTCTCTGTACTGTCTGTCTGTCTGTGTGTCTCTGAATCTGTAGAAACTATGAGAATAGAAAGGTTCAGAACTTTTGTGAAACATCACAGTACAGTTGAAAAATATATGGCAAATAGAAATCCAATATGGATGTTAAGAGACAGATGGGAGCGGTCTAATGGGGCTGGAGGGTGGGACTGGATGGTGTTAAGAGATAGATGGGAGGGGTTGAATGGGGCTGAAGGGTGGGACTGGATGGTGTTAAGAGATAGATGGGAGGGGTTGAGGGTAGCTGAAGGGACTGGATGGTGTTAGGAAATAGATGGGAGGGGTTGAATGGGGCTGAAGGGTGGGACTGGTGGTGTTAAGAGATAGATGGGAGGGGTTGAATGGGGCTGAAGGGTGGGACTGGATGGTGTTAAGAGATAGATGGGAGGGGTTGAGGGTAGCTGAAGGGACTGGATGGTGTTGAGAGACAGATGGGAGGGGTTAAATGGAGCTGAAGGGTGGGACTGGATGGTGTTGAGAGATAGATGGGAGGGGTTGAGGGTAGCTGAAGGGACTGGATGGTGTTAGGAAATAGATGGGAGGGGTTGAATGGAGCTGAAGGACTGGATGGTGTTGAGAGATAGATGGGAGGGGTTGAGGGGAGCTGAAGGGACTGGATGGTGTTGAGAGATAGATGGGAGGGGTTGAGGGTAGCTGAAGGGACTGGATGGTGTTAGGAAATAGATGGGAGGGGTTGAATGGAGCTGAAGGGACTGGATGGTGTTGAGAGATAGATGGGAGGGGTTGAGGGAGCTGAAACGGGACTGGATGGTGTTAAGAGATAGATGGGAGGGGTTGAGGGTAGCTGAAGGGACTGGATGGTGTTGAGAGATAGATGGGAGGGGTTGAGGGGAGCTGAAGGGACTGGATGGTGTTAAGAGATAGATGGGAGGGGTTGAGGGTAGCTGAAGGGACTGGATGGTGTTGAGAGATAGATGGGAGGGGTTGAGGGAGCTGAAGGGACTGGATGGTGTTGAGAGATAGATGGGAGGGGTTGAGGGGAGCTGAAGGATGGGACTGGATGGTGTTGAGAGATAGATGGGAGGGGTTGAGGGTAGCTGAAGGGACTGGATGGTGTTGAGAGATAGATGGGAGGGGTTGAGGGGAGCTGAAGGGACTGGATGGTGTTGAGAGATAGATGGGAGGGGTTGAGGGGAGCTGAAGGATGGGACTGGATGGTGTTAAGAGATAGATGGGAGGGGTTGAGGGAGCTGAAGGATAGGACTGGATGGTGTTAAGAGATAGATGGGAGGGGTTGAGGGTAGCTGAAGGGACTGGATGGTGTTGAGAGATAGATGGGAGGGGTTGAGGGAGCTGAAGGATGGGACTGGATGGTGTTGAGAGATAGATGGGAGGGGTTGAGGGGAGCTGAAGGATAGGACTGGATGGTGTTAAGAGATAGATGGGAGGGGTTGAGGGAGCTGAAGGGACTGGATGGTGTTGAGAGATAGATGGGAGGGGTTGAATGGAGCTGAAGGATGGGACTGGATGGTGTTAAGAGATAGATGGGAGGGGTTGAGGGAGCTGAAGGATGGGACTGGATGGTGTTAAGAGATAGATGGGAGGGGTTGAGGGTAGCTGAAGGGACTGGATGGTGTTGAGAGATAGATGGGAGGGGTTGAATGGAGCTGAAGGATGGGACTGGATGGTGTTAAGAGATAGATGGGAGGGGTTGAGGGGAGCTGAAGGATGGGATTAAAAACAAACAAAAGATAAATATTGGAAAATACATTGTCTGTAAAAATGTATATAGTATGTACTGTAAATGTGACATTAAAAAATATATTTTAAAAAATTGCTTTGTCATTTATGGGGTAATGTGTGTAGATTGATTTAGAAACCGTTTTTTGTAATCCGTTTTAGAGTAAGGATGTACCGTAACAAAATATGGATAAGATCAGGGGGATCTGAATTCTTTCAGAATGTACAAACAGGAAGTAGAAGCCTAAGTGTCTGTTAGTTTACTCTAATTGGGGGAAGGGTGGTAGGAACATACTAAAGGAAATAAGTCTAAATAAGTTCAGGAGTAAAAAATTGTGATGAACAAGTCACATAATAAGTCACATGCACTCTGTGTGTAATAATAGTGTTTAACATGATTTTTAAATGACTACCTCATCTCTGTACCCCACACATACAATTATCTGTAAGGTCCCTCAGTCGAAGCAGTGAATTTCAAACACAAATTCAACCACAAAGTCCAGGGAGGTTTTCCAATGCCTCGCTAAGAAGGGCACCTATTGGTAGATGGGTACAAACAAAAATCAGACATTGAATATCCCCGTTGAGCAAGGTGAAGTTATGAATTACACTTTGGATGGGATATCAACACAACCAGTCACTATAAAGATACAGGTGTCCTTCCTAACTCAGTTGCCAGAGAGGAAGGAAACCACTCAGGGATTTCACCATGAGACCAATGTTGACTTTAAAACTGGAGTTGAATGGCTGTTTTTTTATTTCACCTTTTATTTAACCAGGTAGGCTAGTTGAGAACAAGTTCTCATTTACAACTGCGACCTGGCCAAGATAAAGCATAGCAGAGTTACACATGGAATAAACAAACAAACATACAATAATACAGTAGAAAAATCTATGTACAGCATGAGCAAATGATGTAGGATAAGAGAGGTAAGGCAATAAATAGGCCATGGTGGAGAAGTAATTACAATATAGCAATTAAACACTGGAACGGTAGGATGTGCAGAAGATGGTGTGCAAGTAGAGATACTGTGGTGCAAAGGAGCAATATAAATAAATAAATACACTATGGGGATGAGGTAGATTGGATGGGCTATTTACAGATGGGCTATGTTCAGGTGCATTGATCTGTGAGCTGCTCTGACAGCTGGTGCTTAAAGCTAGTGAGGGAGATAAGTCTCCAGCTTCAGAGATGTTTTTTGTTGAATAGCTGTGATAGGAGAAAACTGAGGATGGATCAACAACATGATAGTTAATCCACAATACTAACCTACATGACAAAAGAAGGAAGCCTGTGCAAAATAAACATATTCCAAAACATGCATCCTGTTTGCAACAAGGCACTAAAGTTATACTGCAAAAAATGTGTAAAAGCAAATCACTTTTTGTCCTGAATACAAAGTGTTATGTTTGGGGCAAATCAATTACAACACTTTACTGAGTACCACTCTATTTATTTTCAAGCATTGTGGTGGCTGCATCATGTTATGGGTATTCTTGTAATCGTTAAGGACTGGGGAGTTTTTCAGGATAATAATGAAATGGAATGACGCCAAACACAGGCAAAATCCTAGAGTAAAACCTGGTTCAGTCTGCTTTCCACCAGACACAGGGAGATTAATTCACCTTTCAGCAGGACAATAACCTAAAACACAAGGCCAAATCTACACTGGAGTTGCTTACCAAGAAGACAGTGAATGTTTAGACTTTTATCGGCTTGAAAACTATAGCAAGACCTGAAAATGGTTGATGATCAACAACCAATTTGACAGAGATTTAAGAATTTTGAAAAGAATTAATGGGATAATGTTGCACAATCCAGGTGTGGAAAAGCTCTTCGATATTTACCCAGAAAGACTCACAGCTGTAATCGCTGCCAAAGGTGCTTCTACAAAGTTCTACAAAGACATGTTTTCACATTGTCATTGTGAGGTGTTGTGTGTAGATGGATAAAAAAATAAATTTTTATATAAAAATCGATATATATTTAATCCATTTTGAATTCCGGCTGTAACACCACAAAATGTAGAATAAGTCAAAGGGTGTGAGAATTTTCTGAAGGCCCTGGATACGATGGAATGAACTCATTTAAATTTCCCTGCCATATTGTTGATATTGTTGTTGTTGATATTGTTGTTGTTGATATTGTTGTTGTTGTTATTACTGTTGTTGATATTGTTGTTGTTGTTATTACTGTTGTTTATATTGTTGTTGTTGTTATTACTGTTGTTGATATTGTTGTTGTTGTTATCACTGTTGTTGATATTGTTGTTGTTGATATTGTTGTTGTTGTTATTACTGTTGTTGATATTGTTGTTGTTGTTATTACTGTTGTTTATATTGTTGTTGTTGTTATTACTGTTGTTGATATTGTTGTTGTTGTTATCACTGTTGTTGATATTGTTGTTGTTGCTATTGTTGTTATTACTGTTGTTGATATTGTTGTTGTTGCTATTGTTGTTATCACTGTTGTTGATATTGTTGTTGTTGATATTGTTGTTGTTGTTATTACTGTTGTTGATATTGTTGTTGTTGTTATTACTGTTGTTGATATTGTTGTTGTTGTTATTACTGTTGTTGATATTGTTGTTGTTGTTTACTGTTGTTGATATTGTTGTTGTTGATATTGTTGTTGTTGTTATTACTGTTGTTGATATTGTTGTTGTTGTTATTACTGTTGTTGATATTGTTGTTGTTGTTATTACTGTTGTTGATATTGTTGTTGTTGTTATTACTGTTGTTGATATTGTTGTTGTTGCTATTGTTGTTGTTGTTATCACTGTTGTTGATATTGTTGTTGTTGCTATTGTTGTTATTACTGTTGTTGATATTGTTGTTGTTGCTATTGTTGTTATCACTGTTGTTGATATTGTTGTTGTTGATATTGTTGTTGTTGTTATTACTGTTGTTGATATTGTTGTTGTTGTTATTACTGTTGTTGATATTGTTGTTGTTGTTATTACTGTTGTTGATATTGTTGTTGTTGATATTGTTATCACTGTTGTTGATATTGTTGTTGTTGATATTGTTGTTGTTGTTATTACTGTGGTTGATATTGTTGTTGTTGTTGTTGTTACCGTTGTTGCTATTGTTGTTGTTGTTATTACTGTTGTTGATATTGTTTCTCCTCCCTGACCACTCCCCCTTTTCCCGTTCTCCCCCTCAGTACTTATGGCGATGACCCCCCACACCGCTGAGGTAGCTCGTCTCTACCAGACAGAGTTTATCCGTAGCGCCCGGGCGGTGGGCGTCCTCTGGGCTGTGTGTACCCTCTGCTTCGCCATCATCGAGGTTGTCATCCTAATACAGCCCTCCTGGGTGGGCACCAGAGAGGTTCACTACCAGGGAGGGGGGCCCGTGCCAAAGACTGGTACCCTGGGACTGTTCGAGGTAGGTGTGTGTGTGTGTGTGTGTGTGTGTGTGTGTGTGTGTGTGTGTGTGTGTGTGTGTGTGTGTGTGTGTGTGTGTGTGTGTGTGTGTGTGTGTGTGTGTGTGTGTGTGTGTGAAATACACATACTACCAGGGAAAGGGGCCCCGCACCAAAGACAGGCACCCTGGTGACTGTTCGAGATAGGTGTGTCTTATTTTAAAAGGTTTTAAGTCCTCAACTGAGGAAGTGAGTTTAAATTGACTATGGTCCTGACTAAACAACATCAGTGTCTTACATAGAGACATACAGTATTAAGAACCTTTATAATAAGACATTAAAGGGAAAGTTCCTGTAGACTCCCAGTCATTACGCTAACGCTAGTTAGCAATGGCTGCGGAGACTTCCTTCAACTTCCTTCAAACTGCTGGCATGGTATCCATGAGTTCATCTGACTCAGGGTAGGTAGAAAAGGGGCTTCATTCCCAAAATGTTGCACTATCCCTTTAAGACTCATACGTCTGCTTTTAACTGTAAATGTCGCGCTATCCCTTTAAGACTCATACGTCTATTTTTAACTGTAAATGTCGCGCTATCCCTTTAAGACTCATACGTCTATTTTTAACTGTAAATGTCGCGCTATCCCTTTAAGACTCATACGTCTATTTTTAACTGTAAATGTCGCGCTATCCCTTTAAGACTCATACGTCTGCTTTTAACTGTAAATGTCGCACTATCCCTTTAAGACTCATACGTCTATTTTTAACTGTAAATGTCGCTATACCCTTTAAGACTCATAGGTCTATTTTTAACTGTAAATGTCGCGCTATCCCTTTAAGACTCATACGTCTATTTTTAACTGTAAATGTCGCGCTATCCCTTTAAGACTCATACGTCTATTTTTAACTGTAAATGTCGCGCTATCCCTTTAAGACTCATACGTCTATTTTTAACTGTAAATGTCGCGCTATCCCTTTAAGACTCATACGTCTATTTTTAACTGTAAATGTCGCGCTATCCCTTTAAGACTCATACGTCTATTTTTAACTGTAAATGTCGCGCTATCCCTTTAAGACTCATACGTCTATTTTTAACTGTAAATGTCGCGCTATCCCTTTAAGACTCATACGTCTATTTTTAACTGTAAAAAGCCTACCCTTTAAGACTCATACGTCTATTTTTAACTGTAAAACGGCTATCCCTTTAAGACTCATACGTCTATTTTTAACTGTAAATGTCCCTATCCCTTTAAGACTCAACCTATTTTTAACTGTAAATGCCACTATACCCTTTAAGACTCATACGTCTATTTTTAACTGTAAATGTCGCGCTATCCCTTTAAGACTCATACGTGGCTATTTTTAACTGTAAATGTGCGCCCCCTTTAAGACTCCAGCCTATTTTTAACTGTAAATGTCCCCTTTAAGACTGTGTCTGGTTTAACAGGTAATAAAGCCTACTGTAAGTAAAGTGTTACAGTAGCACGGATTTTTACTGAAAACGGCCCCCTCCGCCCTCTTCAGATTCCCCCTCCCACCCACCCAACCCTGATGTAATGCCACTGTGTTTGTAGGTGTGTGTGGAGTACTGAGGCCGGTTCAGAGTATCGTGGCTCACTAAAGCAGTTTGACCTCCTCCCACCCACCCAACCCTGATGTAATGCCACTGTGTTTGTAGGTGTGTGTGGAGTCTGATTGGCCGGTCCCAGAGTGTCGTGGCTCACTGAGCACTCTGACCCCCCTCCCAGCCTTCCAGTCCCCTGCTGTGCTGGTTTGCATGTCCCTGACCATGGTCTGGAGCAGCGTCGGCTGCCTCTCCCTCTTCAGATTCTGTAACGCCGCTACCGTCTACAAGATCTGTGCTTGGCTGCAGCTTACTGCAGGTACACATCATATCGCTATAAAGAGTTTGACCTTGAGATTGACCTTGAGATTGATCTTGAGATTGGCCTTGAGATTGGCCTTGAGATTGGCCTTGAGATTGGCCTTGAGATTCACCTTGAGATTGGCTTTGAGATTGACCTTGAGATTGGCCTTGAGATTGACCTTGAGATTGACCTTGAGATTGGCTTTGAGATTGACCTTGAGATTGGCCTTGAGATTGGCCTTGAGATTGGCCTTGAGATTGGCCTTGAGATTGACCTTGAGATTGACCTTGAGATTGACCTTGAGATTGGCCCTTTAAATAGCTGAACAAATCCTGATTTTGACCACCCAGTGTTGTATTCTGGTGTGTAATTATTATATGGTCATTTTCAATACATATTTCCTTTCTGGAAATGGATAATAAAGTTATATTTCTGTGCATGTTTCTACCTGGCTATAGCCTGGATCCTGACTACACTGTGTTTTTGTCCTCTAGGGGTTCTGCCTGGCTATAGCCTGGATCCTGACTAGAATGTGTTTTCGTCCTCTAAGGGTTCTGCCTGGCTCTCGCCTGCGTGCTGTTCCCTGACTCGTGGGATTGTGCGGACATGCGGGACCTGTGTGGTGACGGGGTGACCAGTTTCTCCTCCGGAAACTGCTCTGTCCACTGGGCCTTTGTCCTGGCCTTGTTGGGGGTCCTGGATGCTGCCATTCTTGCCACTCTGGCCTTTGTACTGGGCAACCGACAGGACGCTCTGCTACCAGAGGACACCAAGGATGGTGAGAAAAGCACAATATATTACAACACCCATAATGCCTTGTGTAACATATTCTGTTATTGTTATTGACTGTATGCTTGTTTATTTTCTTGTGTAACTTGTGTTGTTGTTTGATTGTGTCGCACTGCTTTGCTTTATCTTGACCAAGTTCGCAGTTGTAAATGAGACACAACTAGCTTACCTGGATAAATAAAGGTGAAATAAATAAAAAATGTATTTAAAAAAAAATCCTACTCATGTGTCTCGATAGCAAGGACGTTGTGACCTCAAACACATCACATTTCAGAGATGGTGATAATAACATACAGGGCCTTCAGAAAGTATTCACACCCCTTGACTTTCTCCACATTTTGTTGTTGTGTTGCAGCTTGAATTTAAAATGGATTACATTGACGTGTTGTGTCACTGGCCTACACACAATACCCCATAATGTCAAAGTGGAATTGTGTTTTTAGACATTTTTACAAATGAATTAAAAAAGAAGAGCTGAAATGAGTCAGTAAGTATTGGCCTAAATAAGTTCAGGAGTAAAACATTTGCTAAACAATATGTTGCATTAACTCTGCGTGCAATAATAGTGTTTAATTAACAAGAGTTTTGAATGACCACAAACATACAATTATCTGTAAGGTCCCTCAGTCAAGCAGTGAATTTCAAACACAGATTCAACCACAAAGTCCAGGGAGGTTTTCCAATGCCTCTCAAAGGGCAGCTATTGATAGATGGGTACAAATAAAAACAGCAGACATTGAATATCCCTTTGAGCATGGTGAAGTTATTCATTACACTTTGGAGGATGGTATCAATACACCCAGTCACTACAAATATACAGGCGTCCTTCTTAACTCAGTTGCTGGAGAGGAAGGAAACTGCTCAGGGATTTCACCATGAAGCCAATGGTGACTTTAAAACAGTTACAGAGTTTAAATGCTGTGATAGGAGAAAACTGAGGATGGATCAACAACATTGTAGTTACTCCACAATACTAACTTAAATGACAGAGTGAAAAGAAGGAAGCCTGTACAGAATAAAAATATTCCAAAACATGCATCCTGTTTGCAACAAGGCACTAAAGTAACACTGCAAAAAATGTGGCAAAGCAATTAACTTTTTGTCCTGAATACAAAGTGTTATGTTTGGGGCAAATCCAATACAACACATTACTTATATATAGTAGCCTAGTAATTAATTATTTTGCTCTTGACTCACGTAGTAGCCTAGTAATTAATTATTTTACTCTTGACTCACGTAGTAGCCTAGTAATTCATTATTTTACTCTTGACTCACGTAGTAGCATAGTAATTAATTATTTTGCTCTTGACTCACGTAGTAGCCTAGTAATTAATTATTTTACTCTTCACTCACGTAGTAGCCTAGTAATTAATTATTTTGCTCTTGACTCACGTAGTAGCCTAGTAATTAATTATTTTACTCTTCACTCACGTAGTAGCCTAGTAATTAATTATTTTACTCTTCACTGGCGTTGTAGCCTAGGCTACTCCTTATCTAATGTTGGTCACTAATGATAATGAACAAACACCTGTCCCTTCAGACTGTAACAACCCTTTGTGTTTCTTGTCTTCCCTCTACAGTGACAGGGTTTCTGCTGTCTGCTTAGACTGGCTGGTCTTCATTCTGTGTTCTATATATATATATATATATATATATAGGTGAGGCTTCTCAGTCCCTTACTAAGATAGACCTCCAGTCTGTTCAGCTTTTTATTTGGCTTTCTACATTTGAAGTTGTTTGGATATTGAATTTGGGGGAATTGAATGAAAATGTAATTACTTGACTCACTCTGTCTCTCCCCCCATATTTATATCTATCCCCTCATTATTTTCATATCTCACTCTTTCCTCTCTATCATTATTTTCATGTCCCTCACTCTTTCCTCTCTCTCTCTCTCTCTCATTATTTTCATATCTCTCATTTTTTTCATTTCACTCCTCTCCCTCTCCTCTCATTTTTTCATATCTCTCACTCTTCTCATTATTTTCATGTCCCTCACTCTTTCCTCTCTCTCTCTCTCTCTCATTATTTTCATCTCTCACTCTTTCCTCTCTCTCTCATTATTTTCATGTCCCATTATTTTCATATCTCACTCTTTTCTCTCTCTCATTATTTTCATATCTCTCTCTCTCTCTCATTATTTTCATGTCCCTCACTCTTTCCTCTCTCTCTCATTATTTTCATGTCCCTCACTCTTTCCTCTCTCTCTCTCTCTCTCATTATTTTCATATCTCTCACTCTTTCCTCTCTCTCTCTCTCATTATTTTCATGTCCCTCACTCTTTGGGTCCTTACAGCACTGTGTTGTCTTTCCTGTTCTCTTCTAGAACCTTCCCTTTGTTTCCCGTGATGTCCTCCTCTATCCATCTTCATTGGGTCAATAAACACCCTGGAGGAAGAACCCTCTGACTCCTCCCCCTTGGTATTACATCAACATGCATATCCTGGTTACATAATGTCCCTGCATGGAAACGGTCACCTGGCAACAGTAGACCTGGAGCTGTGTTCTACTCCCTGAAACTGAAGACAATGATCTCCTGGATGTTTTAAACCCTTGAGAGGCTACTGGTGCTGGACTACGGAGGAGGGAAGATGGTGACACACCGTGATATAGGACATTAGTGCTGTTACAGTTCATTTATGACGGATTATATACAGATATATTTCTCAATGTTCAGTGTTTGAGGGACAGTGTTTTGTAGGCGTGTAGGAATGATGTTTTTAATGTTGTTTGTCCCCTTTAAATATGAGAGAATATTTTTGCCTTATTTCCATATCCCCCGCCTGAGGGAGGCTAGATGTGATGAGGATTCTTGAGAAAAGCTTTCTTGTAGAGTTTTCTTGTCTTAGAAAAATTCCATGAACTTTATAGATTAGTATATCCTTCTTCTTTTTTTTTATCAGTGTAAATAAACTTCTTTTTTTTATTAAATACCTTTTTGTTTATACTAAACCTGATATTGAGTAATTTGTCAAATTCTGTTGCTGTGTGCATGTTTTACTGTAGTGCCATTTCCAGTAAATGTGTGAGATATTGTATTTCTTTGTATTGTGTATTGCCTGTACTGGGATTAGAAGGCAACACTCACTCTACGACACAATATTAATATATATTAAATTAAATTAAATATTAAAATATAATGCACCAGATGTGTATTTTTGAACAAGATTTTTAACTGCACCTGTTGACTAAGCGACGACAACAAACGGCAATCACAGTCTGTCTCCACAAACATACTAAGTTATGAGAAAAACATGGGCAGTACAGTACTGTGTTATCCAGAATACAGTGTGTTTTTCATGGGCAGTACAGTACTGTGTTATCCAGAATACCTTGTGTTTTTCATGGGCAGTACAGTACTGTGTTATCCAGAATACCTTGTGTTTTTCATGGGCAGTACAGTACTGTGTTATCCAGAATACCTTGTGTTTTTCATGGGCAGTACAGTACTGTGTTATCCAGAATACCTTGTGTTTTTCATGGGCAGTACAGTACTGTTATCCAGTATACAGTATGTTTTCATGGGCAGTACAGTACTGTGTTATCCAGAATACAGTGTGTTTTTCATGGGCAGTACAGTACTGTGTTATCCAGAATACAGTGTGTTTTTCATGGGCAGTACAGTACTGTGTTATCCAGAATACAGTGTGTTTTTCATGGGCAGTACAGTACTGTGTTATCCAGAATACAGTGTGTTTTTCATGGGCAGTACAGTACTGTGTTATCCAGAATACAGTGTGTTTTTCATGGGCAGTACAGTACTGTGTTATCCAGAATACAGTGTGTTTTTCATGGGCAGTACAGTACTGTCTTATCCAGAATACCTTGTGTTTTCATGGGCAGTACAGTACTGTGTTATCCAGAATACAGTGTGTTTTTCATGGGCAGTACAGTACTGTGTTATCCAGAATACAGTGTTTTTCATGGGCAGTACAGGACTGTGTTATCCAGAATACAGTGTGTTTTTCATGGGCAGTACAGTACTGTGTTATCCAGAATACCTTGTGTTTTCATGGGCAGTACAGTACTGTGTTATCCAGAATACAGTATGTTTTTCATGGGCAGTACATTACTGTGTTATCTAGAATACCTTGTGTTGTCATGGGCAGTACAGTACTGTGTTATTCAGAATACAGTGTGTTTTTCATGGGCAGTACAGTACTGTGTTATCCAGAATACAGTGTTTTTCATGGGCAGTACAGTACTGTGTTATCCAGAATACCTTGTGTTTTCATGGGCAGTACGGTACTGTGTTATTCAGAATACAGTGTGTTTTTCATGGGCAGTACAGTACTGTGTTATCCAGAATACCTTGTGTTTTCATGGGCAGTACAGTACTGTGTTATCCAGAATACAGTATGTTTTTCATGGGCAGAACTGTACTGTGTTATCTAGTATACAGTGTGTTTTTCATGGGCAGTACAGTACTGTGTTATCCAGAATACCTTGTGTTTTCATGGGCAGTACAGTACTCTCTGTGTGTGTGTAAAGCCACTGGAAAAGCAGAAGGGGAAGAGAACCACGGAATTAGAATTATTATTATATTCCTATGCAGAGAATGACTCTCCAAAGCAAGATAACAAAGTCAGGATATGTTTATGCTGTAGCCATGGTAGCAAGCCAGGATAAGTTGCCATGGCAGCAGATTCAGGATGCGTTAACAATATATCCATGACAAGGTTGTTGTTAGAATACACTAGAGCCTTGAACAGTTCAAACCTGGAGTCGGCCCTTAATATAGATAGCAGAGGACATCACAGAAAAGAGCCATCTCATTGCAACCATGTACTAATGTGCTAGGGATTGATTTGACCATATACTAATGGGGCTAGGGGCTAGGGGTTGATTTGACCATATACTAATGGGCTAGGGGCTAGGGGTTGATTTGACCATATACTAATGGGCTAGGGGTTTGATTTGACCATATACTAATGGGCTAGGGATTGATTTGACCATATACTAATGGGCTAGAGATTGATTGGATCATATACTAATGGGCTAGGGATTGATTTGATCATATACTAATGGGCTAGAGATTGATTTGATCATATACTAATGGGCTAGAGATTGATTTGATCATATACTAATGGGCTAGGGATTGATTTGATCATATACTAATGGGCTAGGGATTGATTTGACCATATACTAATGGGCTAGGGATTGGTTTGACCATATACTAATGGGCTAGGGATTGATTTGACCATATACTAATGGGGCTAGGGGTTGATTTGACCATATACTAATGGGCTAGGGGCTAGGGGTTGATTTGACCATATACTAATGGGTTAGGGGCTAGGGGTTGATTTGACCATATACTAATGGGCTAGGGGTTGATTTGACCATATACTAATGGGCTAGAGATTGATTTGATCATATACTAATGGGCTAGGGATTGATTTGATCATATACTAATGGGCTGGGGATTGATTTGATCATATACTAATGGGCTAGAGATTGATTTGATCATATACTAATGGGCTAGAGATTGATTTGATCATATACTAATGGGCTAGAGATTGATTTGACCATATACTAATGGGCTAGAGATTGATTTGACCATATACTAATGGGCTAGGGATTGGTTTGACCATATAGTAATGGGCTAGGGGTTGATTTGACCATATACTAATGGGCTAGGGTTTAGGGGTTGATTTGGTATGCGTAAATCCAGTCTAGTGCCATTGTGTTAATGATTGACAGGTAATGATGTGATGAAGGTATTCAAGGTGCATGACCATTGTGCTTACCTCTTCCTTTCTTTGATGTTACCATAGAGATATATTATAATACAGGGATGTCTGTGATGTTACCATAGAGATATATTTTAATACAGGGATCTGTCTGTGATGTTACCATAGAGATATATTATAATACAGGGATCTGTCTGTGATGTTACCATAGAGATATATTATAATACAGGGATCTGTCTGTTCAATGGAATCTGATGGGTCTGGAAGGAGATCAATAATGAATCTGTTAGCTGCTCAGTGGAGTCTGATGGGTCTGGAAGGAGATCAATAATGAATCTGTTAGCTGCTCAGTGGAGTCTGATTGGTCTGGAAGGAGATCAATAATGAATCTGTTAGCTGCTCAGTGGAGTCTGATGGGTCTGGAAGAAGATCAATAATGAATCTGTTAGCTGAGTGCTGCTGGACTGATCAACACACTGTTGATTTATAGTGTGTGTGTGTGTTTGTGAACAGTGATTTGTAGCTTGTTATTATAGCATTTAACACCAGATATCCTCTGCGAATGGTTGGTAGTGTACTGAGATATTAGTGTTAATGATACTGAACTGTACTGCTATATTACAGGACCTGTTACTGAGCTGTAAGAACTATAATAAGGAATATTTTTAATACACCGATTGTGGTATTTACTCTGAGCCACCCTTGTTGTAGTTGAAGAATAGTCATGTTCTTTTGAATACATTGAAAACATGGGAAGAAGATGAAGACTACTAAAACATGGGGGGATGATGAAGACTACTAAAACATGGGGGGGAGATGAAGACTACTAAAACATGGGAAGAAGATGAAGACTACTAAAACATGGGGAAGATGAAGACTACTAAAACATGGGGGAAGATGAAGACTACTAAAACATGGGGGATGATGAAGACTACTAAAACATGGGGGAAGATGAAGACTACTAAAACATGGGGGATGAAGACTACTAAAACATGGGGGAAGATGAAGACTACTAAAACATGGGGGATGATGAAGACTACTAAACATGAAGACTACTAAAACATGGGGGAAGATGAAGACTACTAAAACATGGGGGATGATGAAGACTACTAAAACATGGGGGAAGATGAAGACTACTAAAACATGGGGGAAGATGAAGACTACTAAACATGGGAAGATGAAGACTAAAACATGGGGAAGATGAAGACTACTAAAACATGGGGGAAGATGAAGACTACTAAAACATGGGGGATGATGAAGACTACTAAACATGGGAAGAAGACGAAGACTACTAAAACATGGGGGAAGATGAAGACTACTAAAACATGGGGGATGATGAAGACTACTAAAACATGGGGGAAGATGAAGACTACTAAAACATGGGGGGAAGATGAAGACTACTAAACATGGGAAGATGAAGACTACTAAAACATGGGGGAAGATGAAGACTACTAAAACATGGGGGAAGATGAAGACTACTAAAACATGGGGAAGATGAAGACTACTAAAACATGGGGGAAGATGAAGACTACTAAAACATGGGGGAGATGAAGACTACTAAAACATGGGGGATGATGCAGACTACTAAAACATGGGGGATGATGAAGACTACTAAAACATGGGGGATTCTGAAGACTACTAAAACATGGGAAGAAGATGAAGACTACTAAAACATAGGGGAAGATGAAGACTACTAAAACATGGGGGAAGATGAAGACTACTAAAACATGGGGGGATGATGAAGACTACTAAAACATGGGGGGATGATGAAGACTACTTGTGTTTCTATCTTCCTTATTTTTTATCTTTATTTAACTTTTTTTTAACCTTTATTTAACCAGGCAAGTGAGTTAACAACAAATTCTTCATTTCAATGACGGCCTAGGAACAGTGGGTTAACTGCCTGTTCAGGGGCAGAACAACAGATTTCTACCTTGTCAGCTTGATGGTTTGAACTTGCAACCTTTCGGTTACTAGTCCGACGCTCTAACCGCTAGGCTACCCTGTGTCTCCCTAATCTTTTTAATATTACTTTTTTCCCTCTTGCCCTCCCTATTCTTAACTTCCCAAACAAATCAAATAAATAAGATCTGAACTCAAAAAAATAAACAAATAAATCTATCAGAATACTTTGATTGAAGCTTTATTTCAAAGACGTTTATGAATATTATAATATATAGAGTGTTAGGTGTTACTACACTGTTAATAAGCATGAAGCTATATCTCTCTCTCTCCATCTCTCTCTATCTCTCTCCATCTCTCTATCTCTCTATCTCTCTCCATCTGTCTCTATCCATGTCTCTCCAAATCTCCATCTCTCTCTCTGCTTCTCTCTCCCTCTATCTCTCTCTCTCCATATCTCCATCTCTCTCTGTCCATCTATATCTATATATCTCTCTCTATCCATCTATCTCTCTCTATCTCTCTCTCTGCTTCTCTCTCCCTCTATCTCTCTCTATCCATCTCTCTCCATATCTCCATCTCTCTCTGTCCATCTGTATCTCTCTCTGTTTCACTCCATCTGTCTATCTCTCTCTGCTTCTCTATCGCTCTCCCTCTATATCTCTCTCTCTCCATCTATATCTATATCTCTCTCTGTTTCTCTCTCTCCATCTCTCTATCTCCGTCTCTCTGTTTATCTATCTCTCTCCATCTCTCTCTCACTCTCTCTCCATCTCTCTCACTCTCTCTCCATCTCTCTCACTCTCTCTCCATCTCTCTCTCTCTGTCTCTCCATCTCTCTCACTGTCTCTCTATCTCTCCCTCTCTACTGTGGCAGGTAGTGTAGGATGTGTTGGACCAGCAGCTCGGGGTCGTGGGTTAGGGCTTGGGGGTCGTAGTTCAGGGCTCTTCTCCTGCGGCTGGCCCTCCCACCAGGTTGGGCCTGTAGTTCGGTGTCGATCCTCTTCATCCTCTGTAACCCCACAGCATGGTTTGGGGTCTTGTGGCCCTCCCGCTCTCCCCCAAGCCATCCAGGGCCCTCTTCCATGTACCCCAGCCTCTTGACCCTCAGAAGCCCCGGAGAGGGCTCCCGGCTGGGGGAGGGAGTAGGAGGGGAGACCAGGGAGCGACGGGATCTGTGGAAGACTGGTTCTGAGGCTGCTCTGACCCCTCCACCCCCACCACCAGACACAGACACCAGGTCCCTCCTCACCCGGCGGCCTGACGAACCCTGGGGGTTGTTGGGACTAATGCTGGACAGGATCTTGGTTACGAGGTATCTAGAGACACAGGGATAATAACATGAATTATGTTTACATTTTACAACCAAAACATTATACCCTGCTAGCTAGTGTACATTCAATGGCTACATAACTGAGTGTAGAAAATTCCCCCAACCCCTTTTGCCTTCAGAAGAGAGGAGGTTCTCTACAAGGTGTCGAAAGCATTCCACAGGGATGCTGGCCCATGTTGACGTCAAGTTAGCTGGATGTCCTTTGGGTGGTGGACCATTCTTGATACACACGGGAAACTGTTGAGCGCTAAAAACCCAGCAGCATTGCAGTTCTTGACACACTCGAAAAACAGCGAGCCGGGCACCTACTACCATACCCCATTCAAAGGTACTTCAATATTTTGACTTGCCCATTCACCCTCGGAATGGCACAGATGCACAATCAATGTCTCAATTGTCTCAAGGCTTAAAAATCCTTCTTTAACCACCTGTCTCCTCTCTTTCATCTACACTGATTTGAAGTGGATTTAACAGGTGACATCAATAAGGGATCATATCTTTCACCTGGATTCACCTGGTCAGTCTACGTCATGGAATGAGAAGGTGTTCCTAATGTTTTGTACACTCTGTGTATATTCACATTTCTCTGTGCTCTCTTCCCTCTGTCTCTCTCTTTCTCTCTCCCTCCCTCTCCTTACCTCAGAGCCTCCTGGTCTTGGTCCTGGCTGCCTGTTTCCAGCCTGTCATTTGTAAACCTGTTGATGACGGCTGGTAGACCTGGTAACCCGGCCTGCTGCTGCAGCCTCTCCTGCCTGTATCTGTTGAGCAGGGCCTGGGTGAGCTGGGGGTCCAGTAGGCCCTGCCATGGAGCTGCAGCCTGGGGCTTTCCCATTCTCATCCCCTGCTCTGTCTCATCGTAGTCACGGGTATAGGGCCCTTGGAAGTCCCCTGGCCCATGGTCCTCCTCACCTCCCTCCTCTCCGGCAGCTCCTTCAGCTTCACTGAGGAGGCGGAGCAACCCGGCCAGGTACGCCGTTTCCTGTTCATGCCTCTCGTCGTTCTCCACCAATTGCTGCAGAGCCTGTCCTAAGCCCTGCCCCCTCCACTCCTCTGGTTGATAGAGCAGCTCGTTACCCCCCCGGCGGGTCAGGACGTCAGCCGACTCCCCAGGATAGGACATCATCCCGGCCTCGTACGGCAGCGAATCACGGAGGTCTCTGCGGAGACGCCTGACCCCGCCTCCTGTGGCGTCCAGACCACGCCCCGCCACGCCACGGGCAGCGGACAATGACTAAGAGGGAGAAAGAGAGAGACAGAAAGAAAGAGAGGAGAAACAAAGAGAGAAAGAGAGATACAGAGAGAGAAGAGACAGATGGACAGGATGAAACAGAGATATGTTGGTTATTTTTAGGACTTTGTAATAGACTAAGACAATGCCGACGCCCACATACATTAACAGTTGGAACTCTGAGATGACACAGCAGTAAGTCTCCCCTGGAACTCTGAGATGACACAACAGTAAGTCTCCCCTGGAACTCCGAGATGACACAGCAGTAAGTCTCCCCTGGAACTCTGAGATGACACAGCAGTAAAAGGCTATTTATGCTTGCTCCGTATGGAGGGAGGATGTGACGCAGAGGCTTGTGGAGGCCAAATCGAGCTCCGTACCACTTCCGATCCAATTGTGTTCCGATCCAATTGTGTTTTTTTGTTTGTTTCTTTGCGTTGTTTGTAAGTTATTATGCACATAATGTTGCTGCTACCGTCTCTTATGACCGAAAAGAGCTTCTGAACATCAGAACTGTGATTATTCACCACGAACTGTCAGAATCCTTTTTTTCCTTTAACGAGTCCGACGAGTCTGACGTGAATGACATACTGCTCTCCTGGGAACAGGCCCAGATCCCCATCATTTGTGTGAAAAGAAGGCAGAGAAAAAGGGTCCAGAGGGCGAGCTGGTAGGCGATCGAATAAACCACCACTGCCTTCCATTCTGCTAGCAAACGTGCAATCTTTGGAAAATAAAATCGATGACCTACGCGGAAGATTAAACTACCAACGGGACATTCAAAACAGTAATATCTTATCCTTCACGGAGTCGTGGCTGAACGACGACATCATCAACATACAGCTGGCTGGTTATACGCTGTATCGACAGGACAAAACAACGGCGTCTGGTAAGACAAGGGGCGGGGGCCTATGCATATTTGTAAACAATAGCTGGTGCACGATATCTAAGGAAGTCTCAATGTTTTGCTTGCCTGAGGTAGAGCATCTATACAAAGCACTCCCTCGCCCTCCATTTGGCAAATCTGACCATAATTCTACCCTCCAGATTCCTGTTTACAAGCAAAAATTAAAGCAGGAAGTATCAGTGACTCGCTCAATACGGAAGTGGTCAGATGAAGCAGATGCTAAACTACAGGACTGTTTTGCTAGCACAGACTGGAACATGTTCCGGGATTCCTCCGATTGCGTTGAGGAGTACATTGGCTTCATCAATAAGTGCGTCGATGACGTCGTCCCCACAGTGTCCGTACGTACATACCCCAACCAGAAGCCATGGATTACAGGCAACATCCGCACTGAGCAAAAGGCTAGAGCGGGACTCTAACCCGGAAGCTTATAAGAAATCCCGCTATGCCCTCCGACAAACCATCAAACAGATAAAAAGTCAATACAGGACTAAGATCGATTCATACTACATCGGCACTGACGCTCGTCTGATGTGGCAGGGCTTGCAAACTATTACAGACTACAAAGGGAAGCACAGCCAAGAGCTGCCCAGTGACACGAGACTACCAGATGAGCTAAACTACTTCTATGCTTGCTTCGAGGTAAATAACACTGAAACATGCATGAGAGCACCAGCTGTTCCGGAAGACTGTGTGATTACGTTCTCCGCAGCCGATGTGAGCAAAACCTTTAAACAGGTCAACATTCACAAGGCCGCAGGGCCAGATGGATTACTAGGACGTGTACTGTGAGCATGCGCTGACCAACCAACCAAGTGTCTTCACTGACATTTTCAACCTCTCCCTGTCCAAGTCTGTAATACCAACATGTTTCAAGCAGACCACCATAGTCCCTGTGCTCAGGAACACTAAGGTGACCTGCCTAAATGACTACCAACCCGTAGCACTCACGTCTGTAGCCATGAAGTGCTTTGAAAGGCTGGTCATGGTTCACTTTAACACCCTTATCCCAGAAACCCTAGACCCACTCCAATTTGTATCACGCCCTAACATATCCACAGATGATGCCATCTCTATTGCACTCCACACTGCCCTTTCCTACCTGGAAAAAAGGAACACCTATGTGAGAATGCTATTCATTGACTACAGCTCAGCGTTCAACACCATAGTGCCCTCAAAGCTCCTCACTAAGCTAAGGACCCTGGAACTAAACACCTCCCTCTGCAACTGGATCCTGGACTTCCTGACAGGTCGCCCCCAGGTGGTGAGGGTAGGTAACAACACATCTGGCATGCTGATACTCAACACAGGTACCCCTCAGGGGTGCGTGCTTAGTCCCTTCCTGTACTCCCTGTTCACTCATGACTGCACGGCCAGGCACGACTCCAACACCATCATTAAGTTTGCCGAGGACACAACAGTCATCAACAACGACGAGACAGCCTATAGGGAGATTAGAGACCTGGCCGTGTGTTGCCAGGAA